>NC_056729.1:470429757-470627257 GCF_019279795.1 Protopterus annectens
GAGACAGTTGTCTAAACAAGGAAACACCCAGAATCCTTGCAGTCTTAAGTGAACTGCAACCACTGCCATGCACTTACTGAACACCCTGGGGGCTGTGGTGAGGCCAAAGGGCAGTGCTCTGAACTGGTAATGACTGGATCCCTGTCAGAAGTACCTTCTGGATCGTCTGTTCATGTTTTTGTGATAGATCTTCGCGTACATAAAAATCATCCTTGCCCAGAAATGGCAAAATGGACTGAACCATGACTATCCTTAACTGTGTGCGTGTTGAATTGACTTGTTCAAAACACTGAGATCCAAAACTGGTCTCCAGTCCCCCGTTTTCTTTGGCACTAAAAAGAATCTTGAGCAAGTTCCAGATTCTGTCTAACCTGGTGGGACCTCTTGGATGACTTTTTTTCTAGAAGCTTTTGGAACTTTAGTGCTGCTGCTTTCCTCTGATTGGGTGGAACATCAGGAATTTTTCTGGATATCTGAGGAGACAGGGAAAAGAGAATTATATAACCTCTGGAAATAATTCTCTGCACCAAACTATCTTTTGTTAATACTTATCCGGGCTTTCTGGTGCACATATAAGTGACCTCCCCCCCCAGACTGCCTCTAGAGGTAGGCAATTGGGGCTCTATTCAGGAGCACTGAAAGGGTCTGTCTGAAAAGGAATCTCTAGATGCCCAGCTCTGCGAGCCTCCTCTTCCATGGGAGTGTCTGCTTCCATTATTGCTTCCCTCTCTGCCTCTGGGGGAATCTAACTCCACATGCATCTTGGAAAGGACCCAGAAATTTTCTGAACCACATTTTTCGACCGCCCCTTTGATTCTTGGAAAATGTCCTTTGAGGGGTCAAAAAAGGCACACACTGCAGAGGGGGTCTTTCGGCCAAATAAAGAAGTGCCATCAAAGGGAGCACTGACGAATGATGACTTGAAGGAGTCTGCAAAATCACATAGGCACATCCAGGCATGTCTCCTGATGGAAATGCCTGAACCCGCAGTCTTTGAGGTGCCTTCTGAAGTATGCAAGATTAGCCTTATGGACAAATTGGATATAGCCTGTAGGGTAGCCAGCTGAAAGACTACTGAAGATTTAGAATCTCAACAGTTCCAGTGAAAGATATGGATGGATAACTCTTTAATCAAAATCTCTTTATAGCATACTAAAATATGCTAAATAGTTCAGCAACCCAAGTACAAAAGTCTCTGAAGCATAAACATGCTTCCCAAATCCATCGCCCTTGACTCTCTATTAGAAGGATGGACAGTGGAACTCGGTTCAACAAGTTCCTTTTTTGTAGCCACTGCCACAACTATGGCATCTACTGGAACCCCTTTACTCCAATATTCCCGGCCTACTGGTGAAGCCAGAATCCTGTCTGGTCTCTTGAAGATTGTCTCAATTGTATCAGGTTCTTTTCATGCCTGCTTGGAGATTACATCAATATGTTCATCAGCTGGTGGAGTAACCCAGGAGGTAGACAGACCAGTACCCAAATGCTTCCTAAAATACTGACTCCTCAAAAGGGTCTTGGGAAGACCAGACACCCCTTTTGCTTTAGGATCTCAAGAATGTCTGCAACTGAGATGTCATCAGGTGGTGATTTTGGAGACCCTCTCCCCTTCATCGAAATCAGTACCCTCAGTGACGGACTCCTGAGGAGAGTCCAAGTGCCTCCTTTTGCACTTTCTCTTCCTAGGGTCTTCTTCGGTGGGGTGGTCCAGAAAAGTATCAGAAGAGATCAAAATACCCAGATGGGTAGACTGGAAGCTTTGGACTGGCTTTACCTGTGAGGGAGAATGTTGAAGATCATGGTGCAAAGTCATCCGAGCAGTAGGGGGTGGATCTGAGGGGAAAGGACCAGTCTGACCTGCTGAGCAGAGAACACACTTTTCACTTCCTCAAAGGTAGACCACTCTGGGAAGAAGGAAGCCAAGGGAGGCCAGATAGCAAGTTTCTGGCTCATCATCTCCCTCTGCCCCAAGAGCAATTCACTCGAGGCAGAAGTTGGAGCCGAACTATCCAGTGCTGAATTTCCAAGAGGAACAGATGGCTCCGAAAATCTCAAAGTTGACCCCATCCTCTTGGAACCGACAGGGAAGCTTCAGCTCTGAGTGTCATCCAGTTCAGAGGATATCAGAGACAGTGTTCGCTTCAGATCCGAACCACAGAGACCCGGAAGGCTCAGATCCAAGGGCTCTAAAACTACAGGCTGAATTAGAGAAGGAGGTGTTATCTGTGGAGTGGTAGATGAACGGACTTCCTGACCCAAAGGGGTAGGAACTGTGAGAACCCCCTTCTGAATTTGTTCCTTTAAAAACTTCCTCATCATCCTCTCCGCATCTGCTTCTGAGAGACTCCTGGTGGAACAAGAGGATATCAGGGACAGTGATTTTGACTGCCTCTCTAAAAAGAGATAGGGCACCCTGGAAGGAATCAGATCCTGATTTGGTGAATAGGTAGTTTTTGGTAAGGGCTTTAGATCCAAAGTATATCTGGTCAGATCCAAGGCTGTAGGATACGAAATGTGTGTGGTTGGATCGGATGATTGTCAGATCGGACATGGCTTTGGATCCATTTTTTCTTTCGTCTTGGTTCAGAAAGAGTTGAGGCTGGAGAATCTGAGGATCTAGACCCTTTTGACTGTTTTTTAAATTTTTATTTGGGGGACTGAACCCCAGTAATGGCTTCAGAAAAAGAAGATGGCGGTAAATCCCTTTAAAATCAACTTAACGTTCCTGTCTGCTAAACCTCGGGAGTTGAACACACAACAAATACTGCAGTCCTGTTGGGAATGTTCTGGTAAAAGCACCGAATGGTCCAGGAAGCAGCAGCTGAAAATGGCTAAACAGAAAACTTTTAATTAAGGTTTCACTCACAAGCGCTTTCACCCCGACACAATTGCAGGGCTTTTTCAAGTGTAACACAAACACCACAAATACCACCCCCATTTAAATATCCCCATATACAAAAAGGCGCCAAAAAAGTTTAAAGTGGTACACACAATCCTATGTCAGTAAACATTCACAATGTTTCAAATCAAGAACCACCAGTGTTAAAAGATATTGTTAAAAAATAGTCCCTTATCGGGTTCATTAATAAGAAAATCATGAGTACAAGCAAAAGCAATTTTTCAATAGTCTCTCCACACCCTAATCCTAATTTCAGCATTGTTTTAAAATATGCAACAGTCCTAAAAATCAATTGTAATGGGACTACTGAAAAATTGTTTTTGTTGTCACTTTAAACTTTTTGGCGCCTTTTTGTGTATGGGGATATTTAAATGGGAATGGTATTTGTGGTGTTTGCGTTACACTTCAAAAAGCCCTGCAATTGAGTCAGGGTGAAAGCACTTGTGAGTGAGACCTTAATAAAACGTTTTCAGTTTAGCCGTTTTCAGCTGCTGCTTCCTGGACCATTTGGTGCTTGTATTGGTTTAATTTATGGTCTTCTGTCTGCTTCGGTTAAATGTTCTGGTCCTAAACAATATACACAAAAATTGTGGGCATCAGACAAAGGCAACTTATGCCCAGAGTTGTCACATTTTTTAAAACCTGCTGGACCTTTCTCAGACATTTTCTAGGAAAGAGAAGAGTGTTTAAAAAAAAGTTTGAATAGGCAGAAGGGGGAAGAAAAACAAATACCAGCAATGGTATTTAAGAACTACAAGGAAAAAACTTGTAGACAAAGACAAAATACCAGTAATAGTAATTATGGAGGTTACACTACATGTAAAAAAGGGTTAATCGGTTCATGGGTTGACACTAGGCTATCTGCCCTAGGGCATTTATAAGCCTAGCCAGAGTGTGTTTGGCTTTCGCCACCCTTTTAGATTAGTAGACTCTGCCTTTGAATAGTAGGTCACAAAAGATAGCCCTTTTAAGATTAGTTTACTGTGCCACTGTCTAGCAGGGACACAGATGAGATCCCAGGGGTAAACTTACGATCTCCCATCCACTCATCAAGATTTCTCTTGAAGAGGGTCAGTGAGGGGCTCTGCCTAACTTGGACTGGGATTTTGTTCGAGTGAGGGGAGCCTCTGGGATATGAATCTGTCCCTCCAGCATGTCCTATTTATTTCTGTGCTGAGGTTCAAGTCCCTGGAGCATGTAGCTCTAAGGGATTTGGATTTCCTGAGGTGGAGCATGTCCGTTGATTCTGGGTTGGACATGGCTTTATATGTCAGGCACAGATCGCCTTTGAGTAGGCGGTAAGCAACTGAGTAGAGCTGGAGTTTCTTTAGCCGAACTGCATAGGGCATCTGTTTGAGTCCCTTGATCCTCTTGGTGAGGTACTTTTGGGGTCTTTCCAGTTGCTGCAGGTGTCGGGTAAGTTACATCCCAAATGGGGCATTGTATTCAATTATGGGCCTGATGAGTGATGAGTAGAGGGGCACAATGACCTCTCGATCTAGATGTGAAACCTTTCGTGATAAGGTGGGCTATATAGAAGGTCTTTCTAACCACTTTGTCAAAGGAGAGATTACTATCACGTTGCCAATCTACTTGGGTCCCCAAATCCCCAATTACTTCTTCCGTACTTAATGGATTACCACCTATGTGGTAATTTGTGGGCACTTTGTTTTGCCCAAAGGGGATGACTATGCATTTTTTGGCATTTAGCTTTAGGCCATGGCTCTGGCACCAGTTATCCGTCTCTGTGAGACCCTTTTGGAGGATGCTTGTGTCAGGTGGAGAGTCGATTATGGCACCGAGTTTGCAGTCATCTGCGAACTTGGTCAGCCATAGTCCGCCCGTGTTAGCCTGTACCTCAGAGAAATATATACCGAACAAGAGAGGTCCCAGGACTGAGCCTTATGGGACGCCACTTGTAACTGGTTTAGAGTCTGACATGGCACCTGCAATTCTGACCATGTGGGTTCTATGCCTGAGCCAGTTTGCAATCCACCTTGTGACATAGGGGTTGATATTTAAGCTGGTGAGCTTATTTATGATGCCCGAGTGGGGTATTGTGTCGAAGGCTTTTGCGAGGTCCAGGTAGACTGTGTGGACTACCTTCCCTTCGTCTATGGCCCTGGTAACTGTTTCAAAGAAGTCAACCAGGTTCAAGAGGCAAGATCTGCCCTTAAAGCCGAATTGGGTAGGATCCAGTGTCTGGAGGTTCTCAATGTCTTTGTTTACGAGTTCCATGATGATCCGCTCCATAGCTTTGCAGACCAGGCTAGTCAGGCTTATAGGGCGACAGTTTCCGGGGTCCGTTGTGGCACCACCTTTGTGGAGCGGGACCACTGTTGCTGTACGCCATTCCTTGGGTACATATCCTGTAGTAAGGCTGAGATTGAACAGTGACTTTATGTGAGGGTTAAGTTCTTCTTGGAGCTTGTGTAAGACGCAGCCCGGGACACCGTCCGGTCCCACTGATGCTGTGTTTTTTGCTTTGGAGAGGGCAGCTCTCACCTGTTCATCTGTGATGTCGGGGAGACTGCACTCTGTTGGGATAGACATTTGCTCTTTGGGGGGGGGGTTTGCACTGAACCTGTCTGCCAGGATGTTGGCAATGTCTGTGGGTTCAGTGTATTTTTTGTCATTTTGCACCAACTCAGAGCATATCTGGGAGTTGCCACCTAGGTTCCTGACATAACTAAAGAAGGCCTTGTGATTATCTTTAGTGTCTTGTGCAATTTTTCTTTCGAAGCTGGCCTTAGATGATTTTATGAGGGACCGTAGTCTCTTGCTAGTACTGATCAGAGATGCCTTCCCTTTTTGGGATTTTGCTCCATCATGTAGTAGCTTCCTCCTTCTGTTGTATAGCTTATTTATGGCTGGGGTCCACCACAAAGGTCTCCTGCCTTTGGGGGAGTGAGCCTTGGTTTTATTTGGGATAGCACGATCCATGCATTCCTGTAGGTGTCCATAGAATGCGTTTGTAAATGATTCTGCAGTTTGAGCTGTATTTTCCACTGGCCCGGGGGCTTTGAAGGATACCACCTCGGTTTTGAGAAGTGTGAAGTTTGCTTTTGAGAAGTTCTTCACCGTGGTTTCCTTGGCTAGGGGTGGGGACGGGATATGGATGTCCAGTGAGATTAATTTATGGTCTGACCTTACCAATGACGGGTATACCTCTGGTGTGGAACATACAGTCCCCATGTTGGTGATGACCAGGTCCAATATGTTTTCCCCTCTTGTGGGGGTGGTGACCAGTTGTTCCATAGCATTTGAGTTTATAAATTCTAGGAACCGTTGGGCGAGGGTGTTGAGGCTTGAGTAGTTTTCCCAGTCAATGTTTGGGTAGTTGAAGTCACCCAATATAATGGTGCTTGGAGAGACCTTCATATTATCCAGTGTTCTCAGGAAAGCCAAGTGGGGTTCATGAGGGTGGTCTGTAGCAGGCTACAAACTGAAAGACAGTTTTGCCCAATGTTAGTTGCAAATGGATGGTCTCCGATGCTTCGTGCAGTGCCACTAACCTGGAGGTGTGGGTATCTTTGATGTATATGGATACTCCCCCTCCTTTTGTAGTTTGGTCCGAGTTTTGTGGCCGAAAAGCATGGTATGAAGTATAACCTGGTAGTGCTGGGGTGCCTTCGGAAGCCTTGAACCAGGTTTATGTTACTGCACAGATATCGATATTCTCCATACTGAGGAGAGCCTCGAGTGCATGAATCTTGAGGTTTAGACTTCTGGCGTTGAGCAGCATTACCCTTAGTTTTTTTTTTCATTGTGTTGTCTATGGAGGTGGGTTTGTCTTTTGAGCCTTGCCTAAAAAAGGCACTATGGGGGTGGCAAGAGCCTTAGCCAGTATTCAAAGGCCATGGGGTGACAGGTGCAAGCAGTCCCTAGCGAAGCAACGTGGCTTGTCGAGCATGTCATCCCAGGCTGACAGACACTGGATCCCCTTTAAATGACACCAATACTTTAGCCAATTGTTAAAAGTGATCATTTTGTCTTTATACTGTGGCATCATTTTTGGTGAGGGCAACATGCTACTCAAAGTCAGGGTCATACCGGCCTGGGCTACATGATCAGAGAAGCTCCTCTATGTCTCTTTTCATGTAGTCCAGGGAGGTACGTCTCAGGTCATTCACACCAGCATGGACAATGATGGAGTCATACTTGTACTTGCTTTGGAGTGACCTGAGTGCATGCGTTATGTGGCGGATCCTGGCACCCGACAGGCAGCTTACAGTGACCTTCTCCTTGTTCAGTCTGGTGAGTGGGACGTCAGTGTGTCTGACAATAGAGTCACCTATTACAAGTATATTAGGTGTGTTGTTTAGCCTTAAGGGCTGTGACTGTGTGGCACACTGACGTTGTGAACTATGTGATACGTGGGTGTTGTTGTGGGGTAGGGTTTGCTTGGATGTCTGCTTTGGAGGTATCTGCTGCTTAGGCAGATTTTTATTTAGAGCCTCCGAGTATGTTTTTGTGAGTTTGGTTTGCTGATGCGGTAGGTCTATGTGAGACTGGAATTGTGGTGTGTGTGGTTCCCTTCTCCTCCTGACTGACTGAGCCAGTACTGGGTTGAGAGAGCTCAGCCTCCAGTTTGGCTATATAGTTGCATCTCTCACATATATTTGAGCTTGTAGGGAGGAGGAGAGGGTGGTCTGTGTACATAAGGCAATTGTAACATTGCCTCAAGATTCCCAGATTCACCAGCTGGACTGGAGAGTAAACCCGAAACTGACTTTTGGACATGCCAGAATAGTATAAGGAACTACTTTTTGACTGATCAGAAAAGGACCAATAGGGAGCCAAGTACTTAAAAAGAGTATAAGAGGGTGTACTGCTTTAGTTTATTAGTGTTTACTTATAAGATTACTTATAAGAGCAAGTGCAGGGCTTTTGGGATGAAAATATAGTGCTTACTTTGAGATTTAAATCAGTTCTAAGGGAAAAAGTGAAGAGCAGACTTTGTGGAGCCAGGAATAGTTTAAACCCGATTAAGTGGCGCTGCCTGATGCTGCGCTATGCGCAAAGTCGCGCAAATGCGGGTTTTAAAGCAGGGAAACTGAAAGAGAATGGAACTGTCCCAAAACGGCCAATAAGCTACCAGTTTCAGGGCTGAGACCACTCCTCCAGGGACAGATAGGCTGCTCAAAGCTCCCCAAAGCTCCCCACTCTCACTGGTGAACAGAGAAGCTTCCTCCTATCCAAGTAAGGATATGGGCAACACAGGAAACTATACCATAGTCCGGAATTCAGCAAAGCCTGAAATCTGGACTAATCTAGTTCAGCAAAGGTGGGGAAAGAGAATTTTTTTGTTTTTTTTCTTTTTTTTCAGAGAAAAGCAGAAAAACACACAGAAAACACTGTAAATGTTATAAACAGGCTAGCGCACTTTAGTGTGCAGCCTACAACAGTTATACAAAACGACTTAAAATGATAAAACAAGTGCAAAAACTGTAAAATGCAGAAAGCAATGCAATTTAAACTTTTAAAAGCACGGAGCAGTTTGAAACTCGCTTTTTAGGCGGGAAAAGGCAGTGGGAGCAAAAGAAAAAAATACTTAAAATCAGGAAAAGTCTCTCAGTTGCCTGTATCACTCTGCAGGACACCACGAGGAGCTGTACTGAGTTGTATACTAAGGGAGGGAGATAGGTCTACCAATGATGACAGAACAGTTTTACACTCAAGGTGTGTACGACAGAGAACAGAAGAACTACTTCAAATGAAAAAAGATAAAGATTAAGAAACATGTTTAAAGATTTTGTTCTGGAAAGGAAATATGAAAATGTAACTTATACCACACTGAGGACTCGAGAGCAGAGGGCAACCAAGTCTAAACGCTGAAGCAGCAAGAGAGATCCGGGGGATGTTAGGGGTAGTACATTATGGGTAGAGAAGGAGATCGAGAGTTTGTTGGTGGCGATGAGCTAGTAAAATGGCCTAGGTTGCTCTGAGGATTGGATCCAATCCCATTAGTTGAAAAATGAATGAAAACTGACAGATACAGCAAGCAGGTTACTGAACTTCAAAATTGAAAACAAGCATTTCTGTCTCTTCAGTGCTACGCACACTGTCGCTCCTTAAAAAGGGGGACAGGGGTTTGGATCGCTAACAATGAACACCACTGAATAAAAAAAAACCTTAGACAATCGGTTGAATGATGAGCTTCAAAACCAAAAAGCTTTAAAACATATGCCCCCAAGCAAGTAACATTTAAGTGCATCATCCAAAATGTCAGTACTTCTGATGCCTACACGCTAAGTACAAATTCAAGACTCTTGTTTAGTACTACACTAACTGCCTTCTTTGCCAGAGTAGTTTGAAATCTCATGACTCGTATATACTAACAGCTCAGCGTAAAAACGAGTGGTGGAAAAAAGCAGTGCCTTATGTGACACAAGATTAACAGCCATTCCTGCTGTGATCTCAGTACCTACCTACATATCAGTGTAATTTTTCAAAACATGCCATTCAATTTCAGTGGATGTACAAATGCTGATAAATGTGCTGACTGTGAAATGAAACTATATCCATTAGAAATGGAGTGCTAAGTAAATCACTAATATATTTGTTTTCTCTTTCAAAAGCACACAAGCTTATGGATGCGTATGAAAGATTTAACTACAATTCTGAAATGTGGAGAAATGAAAAATGCTCTTCTACAGTGCAACAATAAGTCTGAAGGTACTGCAGACCCAGTGGGACTAGTGCATTAAACAGTCATACGCTTAGCCATAAGGAGCAAGGTCTACATTTTCAATCCATGAATGTTAACAAAATCTGTCTCTCTAAGGTAGGCACGAACAACTACAACAATATCTCAATACGCTACCTTCAGAACATTTGTAACTGTAACAAAATTAATAACATCTACCTCTTAATGGCAGATTAACCTGCAGAACCCAAGAATGAAGGAGATCATCAATCAGCGTGAACAAAAAACAATAAGTATCACCGCTGGAATAAAGTTGTGCAGGTCTGTGCAATGAAAGGCTTTATTACTCTTGGGGTCTTAAGGCTCTGCACATCTATGTTACTTCACTATTATACTGTATTAACCAGATATCTTCAAAAATGCAGCATTTAAAACATTCATCAGTGAAGTGATCTATCAGTGGTCATTATGTTCGTAGCACTTGTGCAGTAATGCACTATAATTAATAAGACATTTGTCATGTTAACCATTTCCTCTACAATTAATTCAGCCTCTAGCACACAGTTAGGGGTTACTAAGTATGGAACTCAGCTAGTTTAAAAAGCTTACTCTGCACATTCTAAACAATTGCATAGCAAAATCAATATACATTCCCTCTGGACTCTAATGCTTCCCTGCATTAACTTGCACTTACAATTTCATACTAAAACAGCATAGACAACATAACACACATACAAGCAGCAACACAAACAGCACTCAAAGCAAAATGTACAATGCACCCAAACGCTAGTACTCTACATTCACACACGTTTACATAAATCTGTATGTATACTAGTGTCTACATTAATATGCAGCACATTATATAATCTGTGGCAGCACAAGTGCATGCGTTTTATAGCTAGTGACATGTCCAAAAGCAGAAAAAAGCAAATACATAGGCTGCAAAGGGCAAAGATTTCCTTCTATCCAGAGCTGAAAGGGTGAATTCCACAGACATGGAATGCTTCAAATGTATAGAGGCCTGGTTTGGTGTACCAATGTCCTATAATAAATGCACACATTATATATGTAAACAAAAATATAGTCAAAACACTTTCACATTACAAAACACAATGTGGCTTGTCACTTAGATCTCACTAGGTTACTCCACTCTTTACCTCAACCATCTCACTGCAAAAAATTGCAGTTCTCAGGTTTCATGAACCGTTAGAGCCACAGGTATCATGTTTAACATTATAGCTAAACAACAAGCTGTAAACATTTTTTCTGTCTTATCCATTCTGGCCATGTTCAAGGCTCTGTGCACAAACTTGTCATGTTTCTGCTGCCAATGACTTATGCACAAAAGGCAAATGAATTTCTTCACATGTCTCCCTCCACTGTACCAGACCCTCTGCAGAGCAATGGTCAAAGACTGGTCAACTTGGTGGAGACAAATCAACAAACACTCAAAAGCAAAACATATCAAACAATTTGAAACAAAACTGAAAACAGTTCCATTCTAGATGCAACCTATTTACATGGACTTCATCCTCTTAGAAATAACTCTGGTGTGCCATCATCTGCTGTTAAAACGAAATCTCGGCAAAAACGGAAGCCTTGCAATTAAACCCCACTAGCAGCTAACTGTACTAATACAATCTCTGGTCTGTGCTGCAATGCCTCCTCTCTACTTGGAGCCATTTATTACGTTGCTTTTCTACTTCTTCAGATACTCCTGCCTCCAAGACGAGGTTAGTGCTCACATCCTTATTTCTCTATAACTTCAGACTGAATTCTCTCCCACCTTCTTTGTACAGTAAACTTTTACAATTTCTTGAACTCGTATTCACACAACATTTTCATTCAACTTCCTCCCTCTGAGCACACCTTTTGAATTTATGTAGCATAAGAAATCAAGGCACTCACCTCTAAAAAATAAAATAAATAGCAGTATTACCTTTACCTTACACGATGATAGTACGGAAACAACATATATGTACACACCAACACCTCCATTTTATCAAGAACCTAAAATCTTTTAGCATTTTTTGTTCTTCAGCCACAAGCTGACAGACATTGTCAATACTTATATGCAAACTGGACCCACATGAACCCAACTGCTAAATTCCTCAACAGCAAAAATCTACTCACATTACAACTTTTTATACATTTTTTTTTGCAATACTTTCTGTACTGACAGTAATATTATTTAAACTTCTTGTGTTGTGCATTAACTACTAAACCTAGCTGTAAAACATGCCGTCTCCACTGCCAGTTAGTTCAGTCGTTTGCTTATTTACATTTAATGGTGCCGACTTGCTGACCTAATTGTGTCCAGGTACAAAAGCACAGTACATTAACAAAAAAAAAAAAATAAGTCTGTACAAGTTTAATACAAAATGAAAGCATTAAATATAAATCACAGTGATAAGTGTACAACTCAGTTTTACAATAATGATAAGCAGAGGTAAAATAAAAGAGTAGAACAAAGAATAAATTGTAACAAACATTGCATTTACAACTCTACAGCCAAGGAATGTCAGTTATTTTTATTCATTTTCAGATTACCTGCTTAATTCATAGATACAGGGAGAAGAGTCACTATTATAGCAGCCAATGGGCGCAAGGCAGAAAACTTAATCCTGCACAAGACACACAAAAAGCAAGCACTTATTCACAAATGGTGTGTCTTTCGAACTTGAGAAGAAACCAAAGTACCCACTGAAAACCCACACAGACACACCAGCAAAATGCTGACTCTCTCTTCACAAAGAATGTACCCCAGCAAAAAAAAAAAAAAAACCTGAAGAACAGAACACTGTGAAAGAGAAACAATGACCATTGCACCACTGTGCCAACCATTTCATCTATTTAAGTTAATAAATAACCATTCTCTAGTTATATCTTATTTTTGTACTACAGGGAGTTGATGCAAAACAATTACTATCAAAGCTCAAGTATATCCTACCTATAGATATGACATTCAAGACTACTCTGCAACCCGAAGAACTTTGAGATAAAATAAGCAACCTGACTCATAGATCAAAAGGCTGAAACTTGAGTTTGCATATGCTATAGCTAACTAGTATATATCTGTTTCTGAAGCAACAGATGCTGTGTTTTACTATCTCAAGCCACTTCCACAGGCCATCAGTACATGCTTGCTTTATCCCTCCTTCAACTTTCAAGGGATCTTATTCAGATAGGTGAACAAATAGATAAAGTTTCTTAGCCATGGCTCAACTGAGACTGACAAACTTCAGAGAATTTTATACATTTGTAGCTTTACTTTTAGAACACAAAACTTCTCTTAACTATGGATCATTTCCTGAAAACAGAAAGTATCAACAGTGGCACCACTTTCCAGACAAGGGCCATCACAACACTTGGAATAATAGAGACCAACCTCATTACTCTCAGCTTTGTAAAATACCAGGAAAAAAATGACTAATCAACTAAAAGACTGTTTCTGCAAGTATACTCTCTTTACAAACTACCAACGACGTTTAAAAGGACCACAGCACACTTGTCCTACTCACATGCATTAGCAGTCTCCTTAGAAATACAGAAGCAGAAAAATAGGCAACAGTGATCTACAATGACCTTTCTAAAGTATTTTACTCTGTGCACACCATAAAATCTACATACAGAGTACTGGTTAACAGCACTCTCTCTCAACCACTTTCAGTCTCCTCTGGCAAGCATCAGGATCCAGACTGCATCCAGTCTTATTTACTAGCTTTGTTAATGCATTTGTATCCCTATTTCCAAACTTGGACCACATTCTTCATGCTAAACTCCCACCTATATAGCACTCGGATGCATCTCCCAGCTTCATCTATGCAGTACTTTCACTTAACCACTTGTATATGTTAGCCATGTTAACAGGCATGGGACTTATTATGAATAAAAACATACTGACACAATGACTTTTGGAAACCCAAAAAGACTTTTGTGAAGTACAGTCAGGCTGCATCCTTGCACCCTCTTTGACAGCTAACAAAGTTAATGTAATATCAATGCCTTAGAATTACGGCAGGGACACTTGTTATAAAGCCCCACAAACTCTGATGAGATACTAATCTCAGCAAACGTACTCCAGATGACTGCATAAAATAAAACGTTTAAAGACAAGAAAAATACTGCAAGTAGAGAGAAACAAGACTTAGGTGGATAAGTAGCTTTGCTTTTTAACTTCTAAGGTATTTGTAGTACCTTGTAGTAATTTATGCACTTTTTTCTTCGTACCATTTGCATTATAATAATAACCACAACAGAACACACTTAAAAATTTTCTCAGTCCAGTCCAGTCCACTTCCCAGAAATAATACTAAGTCATGGACAACAGGTTTTACTACCCATGCTGCTCAGAGCAACCCAAAGCATGAATTTCTTACTAAGGCCCATTCATTCATTCATTCATCTTCTGAGACATGTTTTATCCTAGTCAGGGTCACCAAGGAAGCAGGGTTTATCTTAGCAATCAGCAGACAAAACACAGAAACCGGTGCTAGACAGGATGCATGTATATATGTACAGACAGACACACACCATATACAATGGACATCTACTGGCAATTTACAGGCCCCTCAATTCTCCTGTCCATCCATCCATTACCTCCTTTTTGCACATGGTGGTCAGAGTGCCACATCAATAGTGACGGTCATCTAGAGGCAATGCTCACAGTGACAGGAGGCTAGCCCTGCCTTGGCCATCATTCTATATCTCTCACACACATGGCCTATTTAGAGTGTCCAATCTATCCTACTGCAGGTCTTTGGAATGTGGGAGGAAGTTGGAGCACCTGCAAAAAAACCCTCAGAATACATGGAGGACATGCAGACTCTGCACAGAAGGCACCCAAGTCCAGAATCAAACTGGAAAATTTCCTGCTGTGAGATGACAATGCCAACTGCATCTGTAGGATACATGGAAAGAAACTGGAGGTCCATGGTGGCAGAGCGGTGCAGTGGCTAGTGCTGCTGCCTCACACCACTTGGTTTTCTAGTTCAGTTCCCAGTCGATATGCCCTCTGTGTACAATTTGCATGTTTATCCTTTATCTTATCCATTTGGGTTTTCCACAGGGTCTCCGCTCTTCTCCCAATTTCCAAAGGCATACTGATACTTGAAAAAAAAGAGGGATCCTCTAAATTGCCTGCAAGCATGCTGGTAAAAAACATGCCCTGCAGTGGACTGGAATCACACCCAGATCTGGACTTCCTGACTGCCAAGATAAGCCCAAGCTCTCTCATCACCTCCTGCACTGGATAAAGCAGGTATCTAAGAATGAATGGATAAATCGCACAATGCAAACATTAACCTGCATACATATATATAAATGCATGTGCATATAAAGAGTCTGCACTTAACGTAAATTCATTATCCTTGTGTGTGCAATGATTCAAGATTTTCGAGGGACTGATTCATGCAACTTGAGAACACTAAAACAAACTCACATTTTCAGTACGTTTTCTATGGCTCCTGTAAGAGTTAACAGTGTAGTGTGATATACAACTCTCAACTATCCCTGATTTTCCAGGATGTCCCTGACTATGTCACAAATTTTATCTTTGTCCCTATTAATCCCTCCTAAGACTAGTGACATTTGGAGAAATGGTGGTGAGCTACACCTACTAAATAATGACAGTAATTGGAGTGACAGACTTGTTTTACTTCACTATATATCAATTCACATTATCTTATTTTAATAACATTTCAGGTTAACAGTACTGTCATTTTAAAAAAAAAAAAAGTGTCCCTGATTATTTCTGGATGTGTCCCTATTTAGTTGAGAGCTATAACACAGCAGTCAGGTACGCCTAAGAACGCATCACCTGCAAGAAAAGTACTTTTTCAAAACAAACACCGCAATAAGGAAATAACACTGAGCTGCAATTTTCATTTGGTGGCTGCCTACCCGTTTTCACTGGAAGTTAACAGCCACACATCTCCGCGAACACAAACACACCTATTTATACGCCTGCACACGCAGTAACTGATACCACTCCGAGTCCCAACGGACAGTCAGGCTGCCACAAAACACGCAGCAGTAGATACACTCTTCTCACTGTGCGTAAGACGCCACCTAATAACAACAGCAAAGGTTTTATCATGGTGAAGTCAGTCATGCAGAGATTTTTGCAGGACGCACCCCAAAGTCCATCAAGACAAAGTCTGGAGGCTGTGCTGAGCCCTCCCCTCCCCCCAACAAGCATGCAGAGTGTAATACAGACAGGTGGCTATCAACACCAGCCGTCAGGCCAGCTCTAGTTACTGCAAGGTTTTAGACAGATGACAATCGTGGAGAAAAGAAGCACATTACAGATTACATTATAGATTGAAGATTGATGTCAGTGTACTTACGAAACGTTTCAACTTTTTCTCAGGCGGAGACTTTCTCAGCCAGCCACAATACACGATGTCCCCGCCGCTCATGTTTTTTGTTTGTGCGACTTTCTATGCTACTAGATCCTTTGCCAGGTTACCCGAGCATTTAATCCCAAAATGGTCAAGACAGGGAAGGAGAGGTTTCGCTGCCACTTTAAGAGGTACCGAGCCTGAAAGGTGAGAAGCAGCCCCCGAGCCTCTGTTTCTTTCTCCCCCGCCTGTTTTAGTCTTTTACTCCAGCAGTCCAGGTGTCTGTTTACCAACGACTCCTCTCTTACGACACTTGACAGCCACCCTTAGCAAGCAACTTTAGGCGCTACAGTCACTGCCATCCAAACTTTTCTGGTCCTTTCCCTTAACGCGGCCGTCCTGACTTTTCCTGCTCGCTGCTGCTGCCCAGAAAGCAGTGGTTTTGTGTTCGCCTTTCTATAAACTCTGCAGTGTCTCCCTTTTCAGAGTTCCACACCTTCACTCGAACTGCCCTTTCACTCTCTCTACTTCATAGGCAATGCAGAGAGCTCCCGTCTGCAAGGCAAACTATAATTAAGAAGTTCGACGGCACACAGATTAGACGAATAGTAGCAGTTACGCAGTATTCACTGCAATTCAGTTGAGTGTATCACTTTACGAAAGTGCGAGTTACTATCCCGCTGGAGCAGGTACGATTGTGCTTAAGGAGTACTACGTATCCCAGAAAACTACTATGCAACGTGTTATAGTACCTCTTTAGCGTGTACTTGTACCGTTTTGTAAATATACTGGTTATATCAGCTTAATATGTGCTCCAATTTTCATGGGGTTGATTTAACTATCCTGGATTCGGCTAACCGTGTTAACTACAATCCCGACACTTTCCCTGAATCTGGCCTTGTCCGAAACCTAAGGGGTGGGTGCCATGGAGTCGGGCGGGGCACTCGGGACTTGAATTCTGGGAACTGTAGTCATACTTCCTGTGAATTCCTGTGAATACACGACTATGTACAAATGTCAATGTCTTTGTGGGGGGGGCGTATGTACTACCTGCTGAATATGAGGACCGCTACGGATGGGGAAGTAGAGAAAAAATGTAGCACTGGGAATGATATTGTTTTTGGTTGTATAGCAGACCACAAGCTGCACGGGGTGGCTGTGACAGGAAGGCATTAAAGTGACTAGGTTTGACGACAGACATTAATTAAGAAATGAAGGTTGCGAAACCTTTGAAAGAAGACTAGTGCCTGAAGTTTCATGGAGAATGAATGTGCGACCAAATCTCGTGATGTGAAACCAGCGAAATATAGCAAGCCGACTAAAGGAGAAGTAACTGGAGAAAATTTGAATATGAAAATATGTAAAATGAAACTGGATTACTTCATTTTTTTATTTTTTTTCTGCATGTGTGTATTTGGTAGAAAAAACATTGCTGCGAATGGCAACGGTCTATGTGGGAAAACAAGTCTAAAGAAGCAGGACAGGTTTCTTATTACAACTGTTTCTCATAACTTTGTGGTTTAATGTAGTGCTATTACCTTCAGAAGTTTGCGTACTGTGTTGAATTGGGTGCACATTTCTGACTTGTACATGTCTGCACATGACCAGGAAAGTCTCCCTGCATACATCCAAAGTAATGTGACGAAGGAGTATTCGCTAATAATAAAGCAGAAAAGTATATTTAATCTCTAGACATTGCGGTTTAATTATGAATTTAACTATTGTTTCTCAGCTGTCTGCGATGTTATGAGCCATCTGTAATTATGCCTTTATTCTTACTCTGCCTCTCCTAAAATTTGGATTTTTTGGATGAAGTTGTATTGACTGCATCCGCTGTACAAAGCGGCCAGTTGAATTATAAATGCCCTTTTTTCCTCATAAAATGTTTGTTAATGTAATCGGAAAACGCCTTACTCTGAGTAAATATTTTCAATAATTAGCAGGGGCCCCGCTTGTTTTATCTTCTTTTATCTAACCACATAATTTTCGCGTACATACCTCTCAACCAGAAACATAATAATAATAATAAACATAATAACGTAATGGGGTTCATGGGTCTGAAAATTGTGACAGATTTAAACATTACTCTTATAAAGTTATCGCATATTTTGTGTTGATATGCTTTTTCTGTCTCAGTGTAATGAATTCTGAAACTCAAACGTGCGTCATAATATTATTTCAGTTCTCAATGATTTGCCAAAAGTCAAAAAAATTTAAGACGAAGGAGTAAAATATGAGACACCAACCTGGAGAACTGAGAGGTATGCATCTGACACCCATAATTCATTGGGTCTTGTTGGCATTGTTGGCTAATGGCTTTCTTAAATGATTTAGCAGTTAATTATATGTATATAAAAAAGTGAAACTACAGGTTGTGAGAATTTGGAAGTAGTTTCCGTAATCAAACGTTTTACCTGTTAATGACAGATATAATGTGAAACAGCAGGTTGCGAGAAACAAATTGCACCATATGTTTAATTTAAGTGCATTGTATTGGGTGTATAAGTTTGCCACTTGTGTATGATTTCATTTTTGCATTGATAGTTTTATAAATAAGTACGCTACCTAATATCGAAGGCATAATGTTAAATGCTATGTTGGAAATTCATCATATTTATGATGCACTACAGTGGTAATACTACAGTTAGGGGTTTTAATAATTATAAAGATATCCAATATTTTCATTTTTATATTAATATTTTCAAAGCCAGTTGACTTCCAAAGTATTGTATGGTATCAACTGAAACATTAAAGGAACATGAAGAAAACAGTCCCTGACACCTTCACTGTAAACCGGGACAACTCGAGAGATATTGGGAGCTGTTTGTGTTGTTAATTATAGGTATGCTTTCTGTTATTGCCTAGAAGTGAGTTCCTTGATGTTGTACAAAAGCTCAAGTTTGACTAAATAAAATGGTATTGATACAATCTGTCTGAATTTTTTTCTTTGTGAAAACCCAAAGATCAAACATAAGTTTGGATTAATTTGTATTATATTACTGCATTTTCAGTGCAAATGTAAATACTTCCTTACTGCCATTGCAAAAAGAGTTTTTACTGAAATTACTACTTTATTTTGATTTAATGATTTTGTTTTTAACTTGATTTTTCAGAGTATGCTCATGAATTTATGGATGTAGGTTGGCTGCTAGAGGTGTGATATTCCACAGCTAGTATGTAAAGCTGAATTAACCTGATCATCAAGCTCCAGCCAATGATGACAGGATGGTCCTACCATCACATCCACGTAACCCCCCCATAGTATCTTAACTCTTTCCATTTTTCCTCTTCCAGAGTGCTCATTTATTGCAGTGGCAGTTGGGCCAAGAGGTGTGATATTACACATCTAGTGTATAAAGCTAAACTAACCTGACCATTAAGCTACAGTCAGTGATTACATGGTGCATTCAATAAAGTGTCAAGTCCTACCATCACATCCACATAACCCCCTTATTGTCTAACTATTTCCATTTTTATCTTCTAGAGGACTCATTATTGCTTTGGCAGTGGGAGGCTGGGAGCTAGAGCTGGCTGCTGAGAGGCTGAAATCTTCAGTATAGTCAGAGTTTATTTTTGTGTGTGTGCTTGCAGCCTACCACCCTGCTAACCACTGTGCATGGTTTAGTGCCCTTCCTGTGCCAGGTTTAATGCAAGTGCATGCATCTGTATGGCTAGACTATGAATCCTCTGGAGGTTGGTTTGTGATCTTCTGGTCTCTGTTGCAGTCATGTGTACAAGGTATTGATGAATATAGTATTATTTGTATTTCATATTTTCTATGCAGCAATTAGCTGACAGACTAAAAATGAATATGTAACTAAATGTATTGTACAAAAACATCTTCTGATACACCAAGGACTGTTTCTAAGAATGCGCTGAGTGCAGCATGCATGAAATTATGTAGGTCATTTATGGGTTCATAGGTAGGTACTAGGCTATCGGCCCAAGGGCCTATGCAAGCCTAGTCAACCAGGTTCCCTTACGCCACCCAAGAAAGTTATTTTTCTGTGCCACTGTCTAGCAGACACACAGAAGTGATCCCTGGCGTGTATTTCTTATTTCCCACCCACTCCTCAAGATTTTTATTGAAGAGTGCTAATGAAGAACTTTGCTTGATATAGACAGGTAGCCTGTTCCAGAGTATGAAAAGTCTCTGGGACGGGAATCTATCCCTCCAGCATGTCCTGTTTATTGTGGTGACATAGGGAAAACTCTAGCTTGGCCGAGTTTTTCAGTTTTTTTTACTGAGTGGTGTATCTGTGTGACCTTTTTACCCTTTGGTTTGGATGTCATTTGGGATATTTTGCAAGCACCATAATGTTTATGGACATCATGCTTATTTTAAGCTATGTGTTTCTTAATTATAACCGAACAATCCATTTATGATGTACTGATGAGGTAAGTAAAAAAGCCAGACATGCATGCCTGCAGCTAGCTGGGTTTGGCTTTATTGATCTGAATGTACTTAAAAGGACTTAAAAAAAGTAAAAAGTCATGGGCATTCAGAAGCCGTGCAGCTGAAACACTTTATGTCCTTGAGGGGTCATTTGCTTATATCTCATGGGCTTCCATTATAGGATGCTAAAGGTGTTACAGAGTGAAAAATCTAGCTTCGCTGTTTTTTTTTTCTTTGCAACTTTTGGTGAATAGTTAGAGACATATGACAAGCAGAAGTAAAAGGTGACGTGGCAATCTGCATGGCAACAGATATCACATGACCAGGAATTTAAACATTCCTGTATGGAAAGGAGCTAATAGTGCTTTGGCGTTTTAATAGGTGATTCACCATTTCTTAACTTTCTATAAAAGCTAACAGGAGTAGATTGTGCTTAATTTATAGTATATAATGCTTTGCTTTCCTGCTTTTAGTTGTGTGCCATCTCTAACAGTTAACAATTGGGTATAGATGGTTATAGTTTTTTGTAAGTAAAATGTTGGTCTCGTTTCATCCAGAGATACCAAAGACTCGCTCTCATTTATATTAGTGGGCCTTATCCTGAAAAAGACAAATGGATGAGAAGAAGTTAGGGGTGAACGCAATAAGAACTACAGAAATCTACAGTATAGTGTGATATAATCATAAGCAACAAATGAATCTGTCAGTACAGGAGGAATAAAGGAACAGAAACTCTACACAACAGCAGCCCATCACCTCAGTGAACCTAATGAATGAAAAGGGATTTCAGATGATTTAAAATTAAGTGAGGAATCTTTATTAATAAGGAACCTGTGGCCATGGAAGAATGAGGATACATTTTATCAGAAACATGGGCTCTGTAAAACATCTCTATAAGGCTGAGCTCATCATAACAAGTCTTAGTTACTGATGTATCAGTTTATGAAGTGTTAAGTTGGATGTGATTTTTGTGAGTGAAGATATGCAGTGACATAAAGTGTTGTTTAGCAGGAGCATAAGGGTGTGTAGATCAACTGTTTTTATTGTCACACAAATTGTTACATTTTATAGCATTTGTGCTGATAAGGAATTAAATGTGTACGCTATTGTAAGTGGTAGTAAGATTTCATATGAAATTATTGAAGTTGGATACTAGGGCTGAGCTGTATGGCCTAAAAATAAAATCTCCAATTTTTTTCAACCTACATCGAATTTATGATTCTGATTCAAATTTTTTTCAAAATGTATTTATTCAAAAAAAGCAGACATTATTCAAATAAGTTTTTTTATTTTAACAATGTATAAAAACACAGTTTACAAACATTTCTTGAAGTGCTGTTAGAAGTGGAATTATTGCCCAAGTGATTTTTCACTGCTCTAAGTAGTTTACATAGGTTAAGTGCAAACTCAGCACTATATCTAGAGTCTCTCTAATGAACATATACTGCAAACAGCTGTCAGGTGAACATGCACAGACATACATGTACACAGATCCAGTGAAGTGATGTGTTTTTGTGTGTGTGTATATGTTGTATACTGTCTAGAAAAACTTTTCCGAACAAAACATTTGTACTTTGCAAACTAAAAGAAATATGAGATACTTTAAATGTCTTTTAAAGTTTTTTTTCTTTCAAGACACACAAACCTGTGTACTGCCTCTGACTTGAGGTATGCCCCTCACGCTAGTCTTAGTGCTGCTTATGTGTGACCATGTCATTCAGGCCACATGACTCACATTTTCTTAGCCCTGTGGCTTTTCACCCAATCAGTGGTATTTGATGGAGAAAATCTTTTCATCTGCATATGGTCAAGTCAATATAACAAATGTTTGAACTCTTACAAATCCTCCTACTCCTTCTGTCTCTGAGCACAGATATGTTTCTCCAAGTAAAGGATGAATTTATTTCTCTGAGGATTAATGAAATGTAAATCCAACGTCCTTTACAGTTTTTTTGCAAGGAACACAAGCCTGTCAGCTTCTCTTACAAATCCTCCTACTACCCTTGTGTCCCTGAGTAGGGATAATATGTTTCTCCAAGCAAAGGATGAATTTATTTCTCTATGAGGATTAATGAAGTGTGAATCCAAAGTCCTTTACAGTTTTTTTTTTTTTTTTTTTGCAAGGAACACTTGTCAACTGCCTGTGGCTTGAGGATCATAGGAGGTTATGTAGGCTAATGGCCCTGGCCTCCTTACAAGCCTAGCCAAGAGTTTGTCCCCAAAAAAGAAACCTGAGTCAGCACCCGTCACCCCTGTCAATGAAGGAAACAGGTGGAACCCCTGTGACAAATTTGTGGTTTTCCATCCACTCATCAAGGTTGCACTTGAAGAGGGTCAGTGACGTACTCTGACATGTATGGGAAGTCTATTCCAGAGCTGGGGCAGCCTCTGGGAGACAAACCTGTCTCTCCAGCAGGTTTTGTTAATGTCACATATTAGATTTAGGCCTTTCGAGTGGGTAATGCGTGAGGAGTTTGATTTTTGGATATGGAGCATCTCTAGTAGGGCAGGGTCTGAGATTGCCTTGTAGGTGAGACACAGATCACCGCTGTGCAATCTATATGATACCGAGTAGAGTAATAGTGATTTGAGCTTGTCCACATAGGACAGGTGTTGGAGGCCATGGATTCTCTTTGTGGGGTATTTCTGTGGCCTTTCCAGCTGGTGCAGGTGTTTGGAGAGGTACATACCAAATGGGGAGTTGTACTCAATTATTGCCCTAATGAGAGAGGAGTACAGAGAGGTAATAACCTCCTTTTTTCTGGATGCAGTCCATTTACTTATGAGATGAACCAAGTAAAAGTCTTTTCTGACCACTGCTGCTACATGATGGTCAAATGTGAGATCATTGTCAACATGTGTAACCAGGTCTCTCACCACAGGTCGTGTGCTTAGGGAGTTGCCGTTGATGTGGTAATCAGTGGGGGCCGTGTTTTTGCTAAATGGTATGATAATACTTTTTTTGCTTTTAATTTAAGGCCATGACTTCAGCACCAGTCATTTGTTGCTGTAAGACCCTCTTGTAGTATGTTAATATAATTTGGGGAATCAGTGACAGCACCCAACTTAGTCATCTGCAAACTTGGTCAGCCACAGGCCTTTTTTCTTTGTCTGGATCTCTGAGAAATAGATGCTAAACAGTAGGGGTTCCTGGACAGATCCTTGGGTAACACCACTAGTGACAGGCCTGATGTTGGAGGTGCTTATTCTGATTTTGTGGGTCTTATCGGTGAGCTAGTTGGCCACCCACCTGATGAGATAGGCATTTATGCCAAGTTGTGTTAGCTTTTTGATGATGCTTGACTGGGGGATTGTGTCAAAAGCTTTGGCCAAGTCAAGGTAAGCTGTATGTACTGACTTTTCCTCATCCAGGGCCTTGGTGACAGTCTCAAAAAAGTCAACCAGGTTCAACAGGCAAGATCTGCCCTTGACGAATCCAAACTGGGTGGGGTCAAGTGCTTGGAGATTGCCATATATCCTTGTTTATGAGGGCCATAATAATACGCTCCATGGCTTTTCAGATCAGACTTGTCGAGCTATTGGGCTATAGTTTCCAGGGTCAGTAGTGGCACCACCTTTGTGGAAAGGGATGACAATGGCAGTTCTCCACTCAGCTGGAATGAAGATAGTACTTAGGCTGTGGTTAAATAGGGTACTCAATGGTGAAGCTAGTTCTTGCTGGAAATTGTGCAGAATACAGCCGGGGATACTATCAGGTCTCATGGAAGCTGTGTTCTTTGCCTTGGATAGAGCCTTTAACACTTGATCTACAGAGATGTGAGTGAGGTGCAGGACAAGTATTGGGGATGAAAAATGGGCCTTTGGGGAGGGCAGGGGGTGAAGTTTGAGCTGAACCTATCTGCTAGCAGGTTGGCTAAGTCAACAGGATCAGTGTAAGTGGCATTGTTAAGCGCCAATTCGGAACAAACCTGGGCTTTGCCATGGAGGTTCCTGATGTAACTGAAGAAGGCTTTGTGGTTTCCCTTTGTTTCAGAGGCTAGTTTTGATTCATAATTGGCTTTGGAGGTTTCCACTAGTGATGTAATTTGGTTGTTGAGGCTAAGGAGGGAGTTTTTCCAGTTGGAAATTTGTACCTTTTTACCCTTGGACAACAGTTTCTTCCTGTTGTTGTAAAGCATGTTGATAGAGGATGTCCACCAGATAGATTTGTGTTCCCTTGAGGAGTAGGTTTTACTTCTGGTGGGTATGGCTGAGTCCATGCAGTTGTATGGGTGCTGGTATACTGCATTGGCATACTGTTCAGCATAGTTGTCTACATCCTCTGAAGGGGTCAGTGGTGTGAATACCCTCCCTTAGGAGGTTGTAGTCAGCTTTTGAGTAGGTGTTTAACGTGGTTATGGCTGGGGGGGGGTTGGGTGGGATGGAAACTTTGAATGAAACAGACCGATGGGTGATCTGATCTCACCAGGGAAGAATTTACTGTGGGAGTGGTGCAGCGGTCACCCATGTTTGTGAGAACCAAGTCCAGAGTGTTATCTCCCCATGTGGGGGATGAGACAAGTTGGTCTAGTGCATTAAAACTGATGAAGTCAAGGAATCAGGTGAGTTTATTAGTGCAGGAATAGTTCATCTAGTCTGTGGTGGGGTAGTAGAAGTCACCATAGTAGAAGTCACCAAGGATCAAGGTGTTAGGAGGTACCTTGTGACATGTTACAATGCCACCCCCAACACTAAAAACCCTCTCTGATAGGACACTTGTAGCAGAGATGGAGAGATATTTCTTGGTCAAATTATTGAGTCTTTGGAAGTTTGCTTCATGGTACTTCCACCACTGAAGTGCATCTGTGTCAGGAGACAGCAAGTAGGCTGCCAACTCATTTTCAATTTTTTCTGCCTCTGACTGGGAAGAAGAGGGTACTTTCTTCTTGAAGAAGCTTGCTAATGTCTATTTCTTCTTCAGCTCAGGCTGAGCTTCTTCTTCTTGGTGCATCTGCAAAGTTGGGCCAGGCTGTGGTGTGGTTTTGCTAGCAGGGGGAGACATCAGCTCCATAACAACTCCTTTCTTAACTTGTTACACCTTGTCATGATCAGTATAAGCTGTCTGGAATCTGAGGTCCATATGTACACTGTATGTTTGCTATATATGATGCATCTGTGCATTTTTGTTTTTAAATATGCATTTGAAATTAAGTATGCAAAATAAATGTTTTATTTAAACATGATTTAGTTTTTACCAATACCTACCATCACTAAAATGTTAATTACAGACAGTCTGTCAAATCAGTAAAAAAAAAATCATAAAGTATCTTTCAGACAAATGCCATTTTAATCAATTCATTCATTTCAAATTAAACAATGCATTGACATTTAGACACTAACCTATAGCATTGTGCAGTTTGTGTCTGAAGCACGGCAGGTGTGCCCACTTGTTCACTCTAAGAGCTTTGATCATGTTAGTGCTGCTGTCCATAGTCATACACACATTACTGTCTTCACTGAGATTCCATGAGGCCAATGAATCTTTCAGCCCCTGGGTGATTATTCCGCCGGTATGGTCACCAGGGAAGTAAGATGTCTGGAGGCAGAGACCAATCATTGGCCACAAAATGGACTGTCTTACTCATGTACAGCTGCATGGTTTGGCTGGACCATAGGTCTGATGTAGTTGAGTTAGAAAGTACATTCTCCAACAGCTTTACTGTTCTTTCACATGTACTGCTGTATAGGTAAGGTAGGGCTACTTCAGTAAAATATTTTCGGCTTGGTATCTTATATCTGGGGTTGATTGTTTTAGCATCTGGATGAACCCATATAAATGGTCACCAAATCTTTCGCGATATGAAATGTTGCCACATGTGTAATTTCTTTCCATTGGAGGCCCTTCCTATCATATGGTATGTCATGTGAAAAAGATGCTGCTACTGCTACCTGCCTTTTAGCAGGCTTTTGGAGGCTGCTTCTAGTTTGCGCATCTCACAGGCAACGCACTCCTCCCACTCAGCTGTGTGCCTCTCTCATAGATGCTGAAATAAGTTTGTTGTGCTGTCATCTTTAGTAGGTACAGGGTTGAAACCAACTTTATAGAGGACAGTGGTTTGTTCAATGTCAGACTTAGCATAACCAAACCACTTCCAAATGACGGAGGAGATGCTGCCAGTTTTCATGACAAGCTCCCAACTTGTTGACACGTGCCACCATCTTGCTACTGTCTTCTGGTCTCTAAGTTGAGAAGGCTTGACAGAGAGCAGTCTGGGATGCTGTAATTTTATGGAGTTCACTAAGTTTTAAAAATGTGCATAAAATACTCGAGAACATTGTGGGCTCAGTGGTAACTACCTAGGCTAAAATAAACATGAATTGTGATTTCTGTTTTACACATCACCCTAAAGCAAATATTCGAATTAATAAAATTGATTTATTGCCCAGCCAGCCCTGTTAGATACGAGAATTAAGATAATTTGCTTGTTAGTTTAACAAGATAAAGCAATTGTAAAATGAATTCATATGAAATCTGAAACGTGTACAGTATATGAAGCATTCTTCAGATTGTCATGAATTAACTGAAAATAGCTGAAGTAAAAATATGTATTAATATCTATTTGATATAGTAAGTTTACAACTTCAGCCCTTAGTTATAGGAACGTTTCATGAAGAAATGAGGCAAAATGTATGAATTGTGTACAAAAGTGAATCTAGCATTTTTCAAATGGACATACAAGAAGCCAGAATATCTGAGTAAAATATGGTTTCAGGTTTTTCAAAAGCAGTCTGAATTCCAAAAGCATTCCATGTAAGTGATGAGATAGTTGATTTTCTTGGAAAGATGATAATCAAGATAAGGAAAACAATGGAACAATACCAGCCATTTGCTTTTTACTAACATATTACTTTATTGTGCTTCATATGGATGATTCAAACAGATAGGTACACATTAATCCAGTAACTTTAAATAACTGTTTTTCATTACTTTGCTGGCATATTCAGTACCACAAAGAGCAACATGCAAGGCTTTTGCTGCTGAAATATAATAGAATTGAAATGAATTATAGATGTACATGATTTTAATAATAACCAGAATTTTCTGCTTTTATGGCTTTGCTAGAGAGTGTTCATACGATAGACAAGATGCTTCTTCTGTAATCTTAATGCAGAAATGTATATATAAATTGTGTATGAGAAATTTAATTGCTGATCAGGAATACAGTCTTGGATGATGCAACCTGCGTAAGGCGCAGACATGTAGACCATTGCAGACATATTTCTTCACTTCATGAAGGAGAGACAGAAAGTAAAATGACTATTCTCAATTGTACTGCTTCTTGCATGTGTGTTTATTTTTCTCAAAAGAAAGTAAATAAAGGTAATTGGAGGGAGGATATGTGTACACTCAGTAATAACACCAACTTTCCCACAGTTTTCTCATTTTCAGAGGCAACTGTTATGAGAAGTATGTGCTGACATTATCTACCCAGTAAATATTTTGGGCTAATAATGACTGCAGCTTTGAAGTATTTTAAAGATATTAGAAAATTGTACAAGTAAAATTCAGGCTGATAGAATACAGACACTGTCTTCAGTACTTGTAATGTGTTGGATGTTTGCCAGTGGATATCCTTTCAGAAATGCTAACTGGATGCTGCTTAAGTAACTTGAAATCATTTTGTAGATCAAAGTGCAAGTGATGTGTGCTGTATCTTTAAGAAGCATATGAAGGCTGTATGTGCACGTATAAATTCCAGACACATGCAGTCCCTAGTGCCATTTTGTAAGAGCTGCCAGAGTGAGAGCATCATGCGTGATCGCAGTTAGTTTGTATATAAGTTACTTAAGTTAAAGTCAGTAATCTCCTATAGTGATGTGCTTGTATAAAATAAAGCTGCTTGAACAGAACCCACAAAGACTCTTCTGTTGTGTCCGAAGTAGGAGAGTGACACATAGTTTTTAATTTTTAGATTCTCAGTGTCTCATAAGGAAAAATGTGAACAAGACTTATATTCATTTCTTTTATTCTTGTTATTCAGTCATATGCAAATGCTGCATTTAAATTCAAAGTTTAAAAAATCTTTAGAATAAGAACAGTTTCTTAAGCTTACAGACATTATAGATTTTGCAAATTGACAGAGAAAAGCTTAAGACCACGAGTACCAGGATTTGTTTTAGATTTTAAAGAAAATGAAAATCTGGATACGATTTCTAAAGGAAAAGAATTTAAAGATAAGACTGGCACAGTGTGCATTTGCAATACTGTAAAGAAGCTTTCATGGTTAATAAACAGTATTGAAGATGTTCTGTTTGCTTCTTAAGGGACTGCAGTAAAAGAAAAGAATATGTCATTTTGAGTGCATGTACGAACCATGGGCTAACAAAATAAACATTGGGTTCATAGGTATTTACTCTTAAGAAGCCTAGCCCTGCATTCCCATGGTAATTGTTAGCTCTTATATTTTGCAATATGAATCTCCAAAGATGGTCTGCACACATACATGTTAGGCTTTACATGTAGCTACGAGGGCCATTGGTGCTAAACCATGGGTGAATTTGATTGAGTCAACCCAGTTATATTTGAATAGAGTAAAAGAAGTACTCTGCTTTTTGTGGAAGGGAAGCCAGTTCCATTAACACATTCTCTGTGATACATACCTGTCCCTCCAGCTTGTTCTGTTAATCTTACAAAAGAAATTCAGGTCCCTTGAGCATGCGTTTCTGATACCATTGCCCTTCTGAATGTGTAATAGGTCTGACAGAACAGGGTCTGTTGAGGCTGTATACTTGAGGCAAAGTTCTCCTGTTAGTAGCTTGTATGATGCCAAGAAAAGAGACAAGGCTTTGAGGCAGGCTGTGTAGTTTTTATAATTTATCCCATTTATTTATTTATTTACTTACTTACTTATTTATATTGAGTGTTGTGGGCATTCAACCTGTGACAAGAATTTGAACAGATTTTATTGACCGGGGCATTGTACTCAATGATTGGCCTAATGGGTGCTGAGTATAGATGAACAATTACGTCCCTGGATCTGGATGCCCTAATATAGGCTGTGTGATGAAAAACAACTTCCTTACAATGGTGGATACATGGTGATCAAAAAACAGTTCATTGTCAAGTAGGTTCAAAGGTCTCTAACTATGGAATCAGTTTTCAGGGTAGTGTTGTCAATATGATAGTTACAAGAGATAGGTATGCTTACTGAAGGATATTATTATACATTTATTGGCATTTAGATTCAGTCCATGGTTTTGGCACCATTTATTTGTTTGGGATATGGCCTCTTGTAGGATCATGATGTTCTGTTTGGAGTTTATTTATTTATTTTTGACATTTGATTACTGGAAAAGTCTAACTGGCTAGGTGCCCATTTTTAGTGGAGGCCTGGGGAGAAAAACATCAAAGTCTTACAAAAACTTTTTGAGAACAGTAATTTTACAAAATAATACTGAAACATCTACAATTTAAATAATTATACCAAATTACATAACATGAAATTAATTGAAATAGTTATAACTTAAATGACAATGATTTAATTATTAGAGAAATTCTAGTCAGGTTTTAGAAATTAAGGTAAGTTAGTGTAATATGTATAGGAATTGCAGTACTATGTGAGAGGAAAACAGTTATGACATATTTAGATAGAGAATCAGAAGAGGGAAATTGATTGAAGTTAGGAAGTGAGTGAAGAAGGGAGAGTAAGGCGGTGTAAGATATGAATAGAAACTTGTTCATATTTAGGGATATGGTTTATCTTGGGGTTGAACAAGAAGAGAGACAGATTTTGTCTAAGAAGACTTTCAGAATGGGTTTAAAGGACTGGAGGAAGTGTATTGAACTGATTGACGTAGTTAAGGAATTTCAGGCCTTAGCAACATGGACATACCATGCCCAGCAGATTTGATAGGTTTGCACATAGCACACCATTTTGGATTAAGCAAGAGGCGTGTACTGCCACACAAACAAGGTAAACATTGTGCCATGCTAATTACAGCATAATCAGCTGAATTGTATGCTTATCAACCAAGCCAACACAGAGGAGCTATTTAACAAGCTATAAAGCAACCATGTAGGCTCAGTGCTGGTTTTCCCTGCAAATTCCAAAACCTATTGGAATACAGCCGTGGAAATGAGTCTACACAGAAAGAATGTTAGGGGCTGTTGTTGCTTTAATTCATTTGTATATGCATCAGGCCAAAGTCTCTGCTGCTGCTACTGCTAATAGACCAAGGCCAAGAAGGAGAAGAGTTTCCAGACCCCATTTAACTTATCATAACCTACATGACATAGAAATTATAGAATGCTACACTGTGGATAGAGACACACTACAGAAACTCTGCAACCTCTGTTGTCCAAATTTCAGAGCCAGGGTAAATTGAGGGGAACCCATCCCAGTGGAGACAAAGGTATGTGTAGCACTTAGAACCTTAGCTACAGGTACCTTTCAGAGACCAACAAGGGACATACTGGGTGTATCACAGGCATCAGCATCCAGGATCCTCCATCAGCTTCTGAATGCTATGCTCCAACATGCCAGTGACCGCATATATTTTCCCCATGCTCCTGAAGATAGGGCCACAAATCAATGATTGAGTACAACGCCCCATTCGGAATGTACCTTACCCGACACCTGCAGCAGTTGGAAAGACCCCAAAAGTTCCTCACCAAAAGGATAAAAGGGCTCAAACATATGTCATACGATGCCCGACTGAAGAAACTCCAGCTCTATTCAGTCGCATACCGTCTGCTCAGAGGTGATCTGTGCCTGACATACAAGGCCATGTCCAACCCAGAATTAATGGACATGCTCCACCTCAAAAAATCCAAATCCACCAGAGCCACAAGAGCAAGAGACTTAAACCTCAACACGGATATAAATAGGACATGCTGGAGGGACAGATTCATCACCCAGAGACTCCCTACACTATGGAACAGAATCCCAGTCCATGTGAGGCAAAGCCCCTCACTGACTCTGTTCAAGAGAAATCTTGATGAGTGGATGGGAGATCGTAGGTTTACCCCAGGAATCATCTCTGTGTCACTGCTGGACAGAGGCACAGCAAACTAATGGGTATAGTATTCTCATCCTAAGGGGTGGTGAAAGCCACACACACACTCTGGCTAGGCTTATAAATGCCCTAGGGCAGATAGCCTAGTATGAACCTATGAACCTATGAACCTATGTATGAGTTCTACCATGTAGCACACTACCCTGAAGTACTGGGTGCCATAGACTGCACACATATATAAATAAGGCACCACTCTGGGAACAGGGTAGGCTTTACATAAACTGAAAGGGCTTCCACTGTATTAACTGCCAAGTTGTGTGTAATGCCAAGGGAATCATCTTAAATGTGTGTCCTGGCAACTCTGCTAGTTGCCATGACTCACATATCTGACACACCTTCCAACTATATCAGATGTTCACTAGGGGGGATACCCCCATATGATCATTTACTGGGAGATGCAGGTTATGCACTAGAACCGTGGCTGATGGCACCCATCAGAAATGCACACACACCTACTACTGAAGAATGACATAATGATGCACATGCTCAAACCAGAACTATCATAGAGCGTGTGTTTTGGCTGCTGAAGTCGTGGTTCCAAGGCCTAGATACATCTGGGGGAGCCCTGCAGTATAATCCACAGACATGTACTGAAATATTCATAGTATGTACCATGGTACACAACATCATCCTGAGAAAACAGCTTCAGCAGGATCAGCAAGGGGAAGTAGCACACATCCTACCACCAATGCCAAGGCCACCACAGCCACATGCAGATGAGGAGTCAGATGGGGTAACCACCAGCTGCCGTGGGTGTAGGAAGATGTAGGAGTGCTCAATATGCCCTTGCATTGGCTAAGAGACAACGTATACCACACTCACTCACCACCTAAGGGCCTATAAACTTCCTCCTATGCATATAAATGTACTAACATTGATACCAGGCAAGTTTCACAACCATTACCTCTCCATGTATTGGCTGTGTACTGCTTGCATCAGACAGAGTCAGCCCTGAACTAAAACTGTCGCAACTGTTGCATTTACATGGTAAGTCCTGAACCTGGAGTGTGTTCTGTATTAATATGAATGAGTGGCATATCCTTATATTTCATTACTTGGTAATTTAAGCAAGTAAAAGGTGGGAGATTTGTACAGAAATTAACTTAACATGTAACAGCAGAGATTTATTTGACTGATATGTGTCCATTGTTAAGTAGTAGGCCTCAGGCATTAAAGATTCACACAGTCATACCTCCCAAAAGTACTGATGATCGCTGCATGCCCTCAGTTTAGCATCATATGTTTGTACTGGAAAATCATTAAAGAGAGGCGTTAGAAAGTAATGATACATGGTGCAGTTTCAAACTTCATACCCCTCACAAGATCATTCACAATAAAGTGGACATTTTAAATCAACTATCTAACTTTCTAAGGCCAATATAAGTCAAAGGTCAATTACCAGTTTAACAACACAAATGCAGATATATAAGCACTAAGTCAACTGTGCACCCTGAGCATCAGACACAATGTTTATGTATTCCTGAATCCAAAAGGTAGAAAATAGGGATATGGCACAGTTGTCATCACTTGCGCAGGGTGTTGTGGTGGGAGGGAAGTCTAGGCTGACACAAAAGGTGGGTGAATGTGTGTGAGTAAGAAAGGGAAGCAGGCAGACATTTGGATAAAGCAACAAATGACCAGTCAGAAAAAAACGAGTTTTAAGCTGCACGGCTGAACTATGTAACTGTTGTGTGTGGGTCTGTAGGGATCCTCCAGGTGAAATTGGTGTGTGAGTGTCTGCATGAACACAGCCAAGCTGTGTGCTATCTGTATATCTGTATGTCTTGGTATGTCAGACAGGTGTGAGCCATGCATGGGAGAGGTGGCAGTTCATCGTTGTCATCCCCAGCCACAAGAACTGGCTTTGCCAGGAGTTGCACTGGCACATCCACACCCATGGTCATAGGCACTGCTGCTACCTGAATGTAACTGATGCCTGCTGGATGAGCTCCCTTCACAGGGACACCTAGAGCCATGACCCTATGGCCTGCTACATCTAGGTGTGGACAGCTCACCCACTGATGGAGCAGTAGAAGTGCTGCCACTATGAGAGTGTGATCGAGCATGGCCACATTGGCTAACAGCAGATGATGTGGCTGACCTATGCCCATGAGGATGCTGTTCCTCTCCGAGCAAACATTCCATCACAGACACTGCTCATTCCATGAAAGACACCCCTCGTTCCATGACAGATACCCCTCATTTCAATGCATCATTCATCCAATCCATTGACTTGGTAACATGAAGGATGCAGTCATGTATGTCAGCCTGTATCACCTCTACAACCATGAGCATTTGTCTGGAGCACCTATAGAAATAGCCCTGTGCCTGTATGACAGCCCTAAATATAAGTTGAGTGGTTCAGGAAGAGGCACCTGGATCAGGTGGAGGAGGGACAGCAGGCCTCCTTTGAGCACCCCAACAACCCTCCTGCATTGCACCTCACCCACACTTTGGCTATGGCCAGTGTTAGCGGGCACTGATGCTACAGTAACCACACTTCAATGATCAATGGCCTTGCCCTCCACCTTCCAAAATCTGGGGTCACTGGAATGGGTAGGCGTAGGCCTACTGGCTGTGTCTGATAGAATTGCAGGGGATGGCTGTATGTCAACCTCAGTGTCAGATTCAACCCCTGCACCCCAGACTGTGCCTCTGTTTGGCCACCATCATCATCAAAGTTAGCTGATACATTGACATCAGGTGGTAGCGGCCTCACACTTCCACTGATATGATCACCTGTGATAAAAAAACAACAAACACAGGAAAAAATGAATACCTACACTACTATAGTCCAATATATGCTAACAAACTAAAAGTGGTTCCACTATTACAGACAGTAGAGCAATACACACAACAGTCCTGACATTAACATCACACACTAAAATATTTCTTTAAATTGCTCATCAGTACTGACATAAAAATTTCATTTATTTATTTAACATTTGTTGACCGGGAAAGTCCGACTAGGTTCCACAGATCCTGTTTTCAGCGGAGGCCCGGGGAGAAATGCTCCAGAAGCATGTCTTTGCTAAAAACGTTTGGCTTACCATCTTCAGATGGTCCTGGAAGAAGGTAAGCAAAAGGTAAGGGCAACATCATCACAACTAACAGTAACATGGGTGGTAATAATACTTTTACCCGTTTATAAGTCCATTAACAATACTTTCAACCAGAACTTGGCTGACAACTCAACTCTAACCTAAGGTAACCATTCAGAATGTGTTAACTGTAGCAATCTTCAACCCCCCCCCCAAAAATTCTTATGACCCAGACATAATGTATTGATTTCGGTTGTTTTACTATGCAACATTATTCTACAATTGAGATACGAAAGGCTACCTGGAAGCACCTCCTGGGACATGCTTGTTGTCCCTAAAACGGTTGTACAAATGTTGATTACATGCTGTTCTGCACTTTTCTGGGAGCTGTCTGGATCTCTGATAGTGGATAGGAACTCTTAATTTGGTGTTAGTGGTAGCTCCATAGCAGGCCCTCCCCAGTATCCATCTGATCATGGTCCACTGCAGCCGCTGTCCTCCATGCAGATATTATCATGTCAGTGGCCCTATGGTGCACCTGTTCATATGTCCTGCCATGGCCAGCAATGACATTTACATCATCCAGAATCTGCCACCAAATTTGCATTCTGAGTGCCATATCTCCTCATCCCCTTTCAAGCAGGAAGGTCCCATGTTGCCTAAAAACATCCACTATTACTTAATTTTTCCCAGAAGGAGAAGGAAAGAAGTAATGTTTACCTTCTTTCACTGAGCTCACTTCTTTAGTGAGTTCAGCTTTTACTATTTAATTGTTTTATTCATTTTAGCTTCTGATTTGTTTGTGTATTATGACATTGCTATATAAATCCACAAAATAAAAAAGCCAGCACCCAGGAGGAACTGTAAAGAATAAGTTTATTTCAAACTGAAACTAGACCGGTTTCAGCGACAAGGCTTTCTTCAGTAGTACATTGAGCCATAGTAGTGAGTCATAGTCTTATATAATTTCCATAAGTGGATCAAGTGACATCACTTCCTGTATTTTTGGGAAGAACAAACAGAAAAAGTTGAAAAATATTAAAAATAAACATGCAAAAACACCATTTAGACATGAATAAGATAAAATAAACATGTTTATAGGCTGAGGTTGGTGCATATAATTCCTGATAACAGACCTGGTATAATAGAGTCAAAGTAATTACATAATATATCTGAACATAAAAATTATAATATAGTATTGCATAAAGCAACATCCTAAATATTAACACAAGAAAAATCTAGAAATATGCTATACTTCTTAGTATAATTGTACCGGGAACATCACCATTTATGTGATGGGATGCAAAAAGTTAAGTAATTCCACATAAGTCAACCATGTGTAGTTCACTCCAAATAATATTGGTCATAATTTGTCATTTAATCCCGGCGGGAAAAGCCCCCCAAGTTTAATAATCCATCTTCTTTCTTTAGCGTTTAATATTTCATGCCAGCCTGTCTTGAATGATCGATTACCTGTGATGCAATCAATAATAACGAATGAAAATTTAGCAGTGGAATGCTTAATGGTATGTCTGTATAGTGCATTAGTCAGTCTCTTATTCCTAATATCTCCAAGATGTTCAGAAATCCTGATACGAAATTGTCTAGATGTTTGGCCAATATAAAATGCCTGGCATGTGCATGTAGCAAGATATATTATCCAGTCCGAGCTACAATTGCCAAAAAATTGAATATTATATATTTGTCCGGTATTTTTGCTGGTAAAACTGGTTGTTTTGAAAATATAACTACAAAAACTGCAGTGTCCACATGGGTAAATGCCTATAAGTTTGTCACCAGTGAGTGTCCTTTGTGTAAAATGATCATCCATTGCTCTAGTTCTTTTGTAGTGTGAGAATAGTGAGCCTAATGTTTTGCCTTTCCTATATGAAAAATAACATCGTTCTCCTAAGTGGTCTGACAAAAGGGGATGTGAGTTAAGTATGTTCCAATGGTTGTTGATGATATTAACTAGGTTTCCACTATTTCTGCCATAGGTCGTGACAAATCTACATAGATCAAAATCCTGGTTTCTGGGTCTAGTGTTATATTGAAGAAGGGAATCCCTGGATTTAGTATGACTGAATTGGATTGCTGAATCAATAATTTGAGGGGAATAGCCCCTGGACAGAAATCTACTGGTTAGGTCCATTTGATGGTTGTTGAAATCGTCATCAGAAGAACAAATTCTTTTAATGCGCAAGAATTGAGATTTTGGTATATTCCTAATGATGTGTTTAGGATGATGACTTTCCGCATGCAATAGAGTATTGTACTGTGTTGATGTTTTCAGTGTATTGTCAGACTGCCTGGTTAGGTGAACATCCAGAAAATTAATTTCACTCCGATTATATTCCACAGTAAATTCAATACCCCAGATATTACCATTCAAATGCAGTGTCGTATCTGTATTCAAGACTAATTTTTTGTATTTTGGACATATTTTTGTAAGACGGAGGCTTTTTTTAGGGCAACATTTGCCTCATTACAGCATACATTAGCTGTTCAGTGTGTCTACACTCAAACACATTCTGTTGCTTCCATTTCTTAGGGCTACGGTTATTAATTGGACATTTTATAACAAGTTTAAGCATTTGTCTCTGGGATTTATCCAGGTATTGAGTTCTTACTGACCCATTTTTGTATTGGTTTTTTCGACCAATTCTATACTTTTTATCTGGGTGACACTCCTGACTATTTAGTATTTTTCTAGAAGAATATTGCTTTATAAGCATTTGTCTCTGGGATTTATCCAGATATTGGGTTCTTATTGATCTATTTTGATATTGGTTTTCTGACCGATTCCATGTTTTTTATCTGGGTGACATTCGTGACTATTTAGATTTTTTCTAGAAGAATATTGTTCTATTCTGAGATATGGTATTGGTTACATATATTATTATATCATTACTTTTGATGATTTAACTTGTTTTACAATTATCAAGTTCTTTGAATCTCTGGAAGGCATATAGTGCAGGATACTGCTATATATTTCACAATTATTTAACTGCTCATTATTAATGGTATTTTGCATTAATACATAGGTCAATTCTCACTTGTGATGAATGTTACCATTGGTTGACTCATAGGGCAAGATATTACTATATGTTTTTTGGAACAAATTAAACTGTTTACCATCAAAACTTTTTTTGTAGGAGTACTATTGTTATTTGCTATACATGGGGATTGGTTTGATGTGTTGTTCCATCGTCTGATGCTTTAAAAATGTTTTTGGTCAACAATATGTTCATTTTATAAATGTGAAACCACTGTGACTAGGTAATCACCTAAAAGGGAGTACATGCACATCCACTCTCTTTATGCAGCCTGTCTAAATGGTTATATGCAATATTGATTTCCTTGTTTTCATGGGATACTATATTTGTGTTGAATAATATACTCAGATATATTAATCTTTTCAATGATTTTGCATTTCATATTTTGACCGGTTTACTACTTTGATTATAGCAGTTGACATCACTCTTTAGTGATTCCTATGTTCACAATTGTTATCTCGATCTATGCCATTCATCTATTCTGAATAACATAAGCTTTTTTCATGGTTTTCAGTCTGACATACATATTCTAATATCATACCTATACATTGACTTTAGTTTTGGAATTTTTTTGTACCATTTTATCCTGGGAATCATATTTGAACATATATTACCCAGAGACATAAATACACATTTTGCCTTGTTTTTTCTTTTTCTATGATTATTTGGACCAACACTCTTTTGTGATTCAAATTGTGGTTATCTTATTGGATGATACTTATAATTTGCTCTTTCAACCTGTATCTTTTGTAGGTTTAGTCAATACTCCTGTTCCGATTCTAAGCAACTCATTGTCATGGATCTCAAAAACTTATTATCTGGTCTATGCTCCGATAAGGATGATCTAAAAATTTTTGGAATTGGTACTGAATCTAGAGAAATGGTAGATTTGGAAACCATTGATCCAGTTGACGGTTGCGATAACATATTTTTCAAATTAGGCAAACAAATTAAAACATTAAGAACGAACATTTGGCATCATAAATTGTTCAAAGCTTACCAAGTACAGAATATTTCCCCTAGGGGATTGAGATGTAAAATCCAACCGTTGGTTGGTACACCGGATGAGATCCTGCTCAAGGAATGGCAACAAGCACAACAGGAGGCTGCCATGGCCAGAGTTAATATTTTGGCGTCTTTCTATGAGAGAACAATACAGGGCAATATCAATGAAGTTGAAAAAACTTGTAATAATCTCAAACAGTTTGAACATAACACTAGTTTTCAGGGTTGTCTGAGCAAATTGTCCAAAGAACTATCCATTTTGGAAAGCAATCTGAAAAGCAAGAAATTGCACAAATTTGCCCGAGATAAGGATGACTATGATAAGGGCAGACAATTTGAATCACACAAGGGTGTTAGGTTTGCTTATGGTACAAAGAATGTCTCTTTTGCACGTAAAAAGAGACCAAGATCCATTTTGAAAAAAACAGGGTCCAATTATATTACGTCAGGGGAAGAATCCTCAACTACAGATACAGAAACATCTAGCATTGGTGACTCACCAAATGCCAAAAGGGGTAGAAAAACTGAGGCCCCTTTAGGGGCAAAAAACACCGGGCAGGTAGGAAACACAGGGGTCACAAACTTAGAAGAACTTTTCATGTCGATAGTGAAATGATTCAAAAATGTACAAATGTTTTGAACATTTCAAAACATGTTTTAACTGATGATCAATATTCCCTACTTAATAAAGGCCTTGGTTTCATTCCTGGTTTCTTTATTGATGAAAGTTCCATGGTTAGTGATACTATAGAGTTCTGTAGAAAGATTAACCTTAAATTATTCTTTAAACAACAGGACCAAAGGGATGACACTCAAAGATCATCTGATTTCAGATTCCACAAATCTAGATTTAATCCTCCCATGGACAAACATGTTGCTGTTTTTCAGCAGGCAGTCATTAAAGATATACACTTTCAGTCTGGCTCTGGTGACACTATGAGGCAGAATCTATCGAGGAAGGAACATATGGCCCTGACACAACTTAAGAATAATACAGACATTGTTATTATTCCTGCTGATAAAGGGGGTGCGGTTGTTGTTATGGACAATGACTATTATGTCAATGAAGGCCTTCGGCAACTTTCCAACCGTCATCATTACATGAAAATGGTGATTGATCCTACACCTGGTTTCCAATTAGAAATTAATGAATTTTTGGAACAAGCAGTGGAATCTGGGATCATCTCTGAGAAAACGAAAACACATTTGACGGTTAAGGATCCTGCCAAACAACAACTTTATTTACTTCCCAAAATTCATAAGTCCTGTCATCAGCCACCAGGTAGACCAATTGTATCTGGTATTGGGTCACTTACCGAACCTTTATCTGTGTTCCTCACTGATAAATTGAAACCTCTATTATCATATGTTCGGGCCAGAATCCAGGATACGACGGAATTTCTGCAGATTGTTTCTGAATCTCAACTGGACCCAGCATGGTTGATGTGTACTCTTGATGTGTCCTCTTTATATACCAGTATCCCACATTGGGCGGGTCTCATGGCCTTGGAGTTTTGGTTGAATAAATCTAATCTATACCCCCCTGGGATGAATACATTACTGGTATGTATGGTGGAACATATTCTCACAAAGAATGTCTTTTATTTCCAGCAAGACTGCTATTGGCAACTACAAGGCACAGCTATGGGTGCATCTTTTGCACCCATATATGCAGATCTCTTTATGGGTTACATCGAGGAACAAATCATATATGATCCTATGCATAATATATATTTACCAGATATGGATATATGGAGGAGGTACCTGGACGACTGTTGGTTAGTATGGAAAGGAGGTCAGGAATACCTCCAGGAATTTATTCAGCATTTGAATGGTAATATCTGGGGTATTGAATTTACTGTGGAATATAATCGGAGTGCAATTAATTTTCTGGACGTTCACCTAACCAGGCAGTCTGACAATACACTGAAAACGTCTGTTCACAGAAAATTCCCACAGTACAATACTCTATTGCATGCGGAAAGTCATCATCCTAAACACATCATTAGGAATATACCAAAATCTCAATTCTTGCGCATTAAAAGAATTTGTTCTTCTGATGATGATTTCAACAACCATCAAATGGACCTAACCAGTAGATTTCTGTCCAGGGGCTATTCCCCTCAAATTATTGATTCAGCAATCCAATTCAGTCATACTAAATCCAGGGATTCCCTTCTTCAATATAACACTAGACCCAGAAACCAGGATTTTGATCTATGTAGATTTGTCACGACCTATGGCAGAAATAGTGGAAACCTAGTTATTATCATCACAACCATTGGAACATACTTAACTCACATCCCCTTTTTTCAGACCACTTAGAAGAACGATGTTATTTTTCATATAGGAAAGGCAAAACATTAGGCTCACTATTCTCACACTACAAAAGGACTAGAGCAATGGATGATCATTTTACACAAAGGACACTCACTGGTGACAAACTTATAGGCATTTACCCATGTGGACACTGCAGGTTTTGTAGTTATATTTTCAAAACAACCAGTTTTACCAGCAAAAATACCGGACAAATATATAATATTCAATTTTTTGGCAATTGTAGCTCGGACTGGATAATATATCTTGCTACATGCACATGCCAGGCATTTTATATTGGCCAAACATCTAGACAATTTCGTATCAGGATTTCTGAACATCTTGGAGATATTAGGAATAAGAGACTGACTAATGCACTATACAGACATACCATTAAGCATTCCACTGCTAAATTTTCATTCGTTATTATTGATTGCATCACAGGTAATCGATCATTCAAGACAGGCTGGCATGAAATATTAAACGCTAAAGAAAGAAGATGGATTATTAAACTTGGGGGGCTTTTCCGCGGGATTAAATGACAAATTATGACCAATATTATTTGGAGTGAACTACACATGGTTGACTTATGTGGAATTACTTAACTTTTTGCATCCCATCACATAAATGGTGATGTTCCCGGTACAATTATACTAAGAAGTATAGCATATTTCTAGATTTTTATTGTGTTAATATTTAGGATGTTGCTTTATGCAATACTATATTATAATTTTTATGTTCAGATATATTATGTAATTACTTTGACTCTATTATACCAGGTCTGTTATCAGGAATTATATGCACCAACCTCAGCCTATAAACATGTTTATTTTATCTTATTCATGTCTAAATGGTGTTTTTGCATGTTTATTTTTAATATTTTTCAACTTTTTCTGTTTGTTCTTCCCAAAAATACAGGAAGTGATGTCACTTGATCCACTTATGGAAATGATATAAGACTATGACTCACTACTATGGCTCAATGTACTACTGAAGAAAGCCTTGTCGCTGAAACCGGTCTAGTTTCAGTTTGAAATAAACTTATTCTTTACAGTTCCTCCTGGGTGCTGGCTTTTTTATTTTGTGGATCTATCATGTTCACTTGCCGTGCACCAGCCTAACTTGCTAGCTCCTTTTATGCAGCATTGCTATATAAATGTTTAGTGAAGATGCTGTTTTATTAGGCTCTGAAAAAGCTATGATTCCATAGCGAAAGCACTTACCAGTTTGTATATGCATTAAACTTGGATTTATTTTACCTGTTGCCTGCTGTTTGCGGTGTACTTTATCTTTGGATATTTTGAACTGTGATTTCTGTGTTTCCATACTTGTGCTTTTTTCTCTGCACTCTGAATTTCAGCATCAGTGAAGGGTGGTCTTTGAAGACTGACATGGCTGGGTGACAGTCCTAGGTGTAGTAAAAGAAAACAGAAGGGTAATACACATAAGTATCACATAACTACAAAATAACTGTTCCCAGATAAAACAGAACAGGTAGCATCTCAGTATTATCCACTGGAGAAACATAAAACAGTCTAGAGATGTGAAATACAAACGACAGGCTGGATGCAAAAAAAAAGGAGAGTAACAACAGCAACATATCCTTGTTTGTGCCATAACAGAAATGCAGCTTTGCTCCCCCAAAAGAACAGGCAAATGGCACATTTTTCTAACAAATAATTTGAAATGACAAAAGTGCTATCGAACTGTGCTTGAAACATTTGTACATATATATATATCACAGAACATTCCATTTTAAAATATTGGCAATCATGTATACCTGTGAAATGCCTTGGCAAACACCCATGGCTTCAGTAAATTTCTAACTAATTCATACAGATAAAAGTGTAAAAGCCTTTCCTTCATATTTTTCGTAATTACATTCCAGCATATGCAGTATGTAGCTGACAAAATGCAACCATACCTTCTAAAGTTCAGTAATCCTCTGTGCAGATATATCCCAAAGTAATGGCGTATGTTCAGTCTTCTCCACATAAACAAGTCTCCTCACCTTCAGTTTGCCTAGCTACACAGTTGCCTTTTTATATGATGTAGATTCAGGGCTGTTAGCACAGTGAAGATGCAAATGAGGTGTGAACTGATCAGAATTGCTGAATCCCAAGTACTTGGATCTGTGTAGGATATATGAACATAGTTTAGGCCCTCCCTCAGTGTTTGTTTTTAATGAATTGCAACTGTGAATGATTACTGGTTGGGGGTAGGAAAACACAACAGAACTGCAGGCTGCCTTATATCCAGTGGGTGTGTCAGGTTAGACTTACAAAGGATTAGATGTAAGGTTGGAAGCGCAAGTAAGCAGCACACAATTCACAGGTTGCGTTCATTAACATCCAACCTCCCCTTCATTTGTTGGCTACTGCTATGATATTATTTCCAGATAATATCTTCTCACATTTTAAGGCCAGTGATATAGAATTGCTTACAGGCATGTCTCAGATTGCTGGTCAGATAAGTGAAGAATGACCAACAAACACAGACAGGTAAGACAGAGCTTATATTTGCAAGGAATAATCATAACTGGTTGTGTGATCACTTAGTGGACTACATCCAAAATTAATAACAGTTGTGTGGTTTCATATTACTGTAGATAATGTTGCAGTTGGTTGTGTGCTGAATGATTTCAGTTCCTTGCTGCAAAGCGGTTTGCGTGGTAAACAGGGATAAGGCACCCATCCTGTGTTCTGAAGGTTCATTGACATTAGAGTTCAAATACAGATCTATGTGGATATATCTCATGTGAACCTACAGTTTCTAGTCTGTATGTCATAGATTGATTTTCCTCATTTCAACTACTTATCCTTTTTTTCTTTGTCTGTCTTACTTTTTTTTAATTGCTTTTTTTTGAGGGGGGCAGTGTTTGTCTGATACGGCACTTAGAGCAATCACAGGAATGGAGGAAATGAATGGTGGGTTTGGCTGTGCTTATCTCATTTGTGCAAACCATGGCAGTGAGCAAACTGGACAACACAAAAAGCAGCCAGGACTCAGACAGCCAAAAATAGAAACCAGATACATTCAATTAATTCTGTTGTGCACCATGCAAACTAGCTAAGTAGCACTGCACAGTGGTTAACACAGAGACCTTAAGACTGATTGGTAAATTAGGGAATGTCATGTAACTAGTTCTGGGGTAGCAGGTGTAAGTGTAGGGCTGAAGTACAGATGGTCCTTGGTTCTCGTACAGGGTGTGCAACTTTTTTTTTTACTGTTGTGACAGTGCAGTTTACAGCAATGAACTGAAACATAGACAAGTGTTATTTTAACTTTCTTGTGGCAACAGTTGTAAGTGTAGGATTGCCTTACACATGGTCCTGGGTTCTAATACAGGATATTTCATACAATTTTACTGTTGTTCCACTTCCCATTATATTCTGTCTCATAGCATTTTAGATAGTGGAGCTGATATGAATTATATGTGATGAATGACAGGACGCCATTATTGTGTTTTCAGATGTATGACCGAGGGTATACTGTGTACTATATTTCTGTAAGTATAATTCTGCTATCTGGACTTGCATGGGCTTCACATTTACGTAAGATACATACACAACTAGATCTATATCCAATAACCTTGTCAGGTCACACACATACATGTGTAAGAGCTCAAACTGTCACCTGTATTTATTTATGATTCCTGACTATGTTTGAGCAGCACTTCTTTTGTGGCAAAGATGGAAAATCAACACTGTTGAAGAAAATGTTTTGTCTCTTATGCCTAGGTTTGAATCCCACAGTGTAAAAATCAAATTTCTCAGTGTATAAAGGTAAAAACAAATGAGTCAGGTCATTAAGATGTCAGAGAGTTGTGTGTTTCCTTTTTTTGTAAAACTCAGTTGTGAAGCCATCCGGGCCAGGAGCTTTATGAATTTTCATTTTGTTTATAACAAGTTGGATTTCTTCTGATGTGAGTGGGTTTGTTTACAGTCTTACCTGTTCTTCATTTAATATTGGGAATTTTAGTTCTTTCATAAATTTGTCATCTGATTCAGAATGATTTTATACCTGGGGATTATATAGGTTGTTATATATCTTGGTAAATAACTCTATTATGTCTGAGTTTTTGTTTATTACTTTACCTTTATATTTTAATTTGGTTATTTCAGGAGGGTATTTTTTGATGTTTATTAGTCTGGCTAATGTTTTGGAGGGTATTTGTGCCCATTTGGAATAGCTGTAGAGGAGTCTAAGCTCTGTGAGGGATTTTTTTTTATCTGCAAATTATATATATTTTTTTTGGTTTAGCATTTTTTTCAGTCTCGAGTGAGTATTTATTTTGGAGTTGTTCTTCTGTGTTTTTTAGTTGTCTTTCAAGTTTTGTTTTTTTTTTCCATTTTCTCTTGTCTTTTGAGAATTGAGGATTTTTGTATAAGTATCCCATGGATTACCACCTTTCTGGCAGCCCATTGTATGTCTAAGGGTATTTCACTACTGCTGAAGTCCTGTTCCAGTTTTGATAGTATGAGATTAATTTCTTGTACAACATCTGCATTGTTAATAAGGTTTGCATTGAGTAACTAGCTTGGATTGTTATTGATTATGTTTTTTGAGTTGGTAGTGTTAATATTGATTGAGATTTTTAAATGATCAGAGATTGATCTGACATCAACATGGTATTCGGTGATTGCATTTACTAGGTCACCAGATATTAGGAAGAAGTCTATTCTCGACCATGTTTTATGGGTTAGAGAGAAATATGTGTATTTATTTGCTGAATTATTGTGTTGATATAGCATGTAGGGACTTACTTAAAGTTTACAACCATATTATAAAAAATGGTATATCAGACACTATATAAATAATTCTAAAACAATTCTGATTCCTAAACCAAACTCTGACACAACAAATCCAAATAACTATAGACCTATCGCTGTCATTAACTTAGACATAAAAATATTTTTCACACTTTTATCACGTAGACTATAAAAAGTAATATCATACATAATCTCACCTGAGCAACTAGGCTTCATGCAAAGTCGACAAGTATGGGACAATACTTTAACTCTTGACACTATAATGATACTATTAAAAAAGACAAATTTCCTAGCTATACTCTTTAACGGTCGATGCAAGCAAAGCCTTTGACAGAGTGGATCTAAATTTCCTTTTTAAGGTCATGCCATATTTCAATATTCCTGAATCCTTCATCAATGTGATTAAAATCATCTACAAAAATGCATCAACCACATTATTTATAAACAAAACTCAATCAAAACCAATCGAAATAACAGATGGAACCAAACAAGGATGCCCACTATCCCACTATCTTTTCAATATGTACCTTGAACCACTCTTAGTCTGTGTTGCTCAAAAGACCTACCTCCATATCCCAAGAATAAATAATATCATTATAAAGTATACTGCATTTGCTTACAATCTCAGTATTTACTTTGAGCTTCCAAACACAGAACTGCAAAAAATCTTAAAAACAATTGAAAATTTTTTCAAAAATATCAAACTACAAAATTAACCCCCTGAAATCATCCGTATTCCCTATCAACCCTTATAAACACAATGAATCATATTTCCTCACCCCAATCTCAGTAAAATACCAAATAAAATATTTAGGTATCAATTTTGTACATAACCAAAATGATTTGATGAAAGAAAATAATATAGAAAGTTTGGGAAAAATCAGTCAAGACTTAACTAGATGGAAAAATATAAATCTATCACCCTTGCTGAAAGCAGCAATCCTTAAAATGAATATCTTACCTAGAATATTATACCAGTGTAACTCCGTTAACTTAAACATGCCCAAAAAATTATTTGCTAAAATGAAATCAGTCCTCTCAAAATTTATTTGGCACCCCAAAACCACTAAAATATGTTATGACAAATTAACATTACCAAAGGATAAAGGGGGCTTAGGTCTATCTGATTTCAAATTATACTATGACGTCATCTATGCAAGTAGACTAGTCCAAATCACAAATCATGACCGAAACAGCCAAAAATTGACTCTACTATGGAGGAAAATCTGGTTCAATCAAACAAAATCAATTAAAATAAATCCAAAAGCTCATTCTTTTATAAATCTAAAGAGCAACAATCCTCCTAAAAGCCATCCCATGATTAAACACAAAATAATAATTTTCCAAAACTTAATAAAATCACTTCACCTTGAAGATACTCTAGAACTACTACAACCAATTCACCTCAACCCAAATTTGAAATTAATAACAAAATGATTGATCTCACAAATTATCCCCAGATTAAAGGCATAACTATATGCAAATACTAAAATTAAAAAACCTAAATGGTACAGACTTAAGAACCATCCTTGGAGTAACTAAACAATATGACCCTATACTTAGATAAGTTAAGTTAATTGCAAATATTAAATTCTCAAAAATCAAAACAAATGAACATAACATTGAACTCATCAAACAAATCTTTAAAATGTTAACCTACAAAGCAAAAATGTTTTCAAATGCATGGAAATTGATATCCTCAATAAAATTCCAATCCTCAATTCTCTTCTCCAAATATTGGGACAAGATGAACAATAATATAGCTACTGAACAGCAATACTGAGTGATCAAAAACACACTAGAATTAACACCTTTCAAAACATTAATCTACATGCAGCTCATGATCAACAATAATGCGTACTATACCCCAGCGATTCTTAAAAACTTTGGCTACAAAAATAAATACTAATTTGCCCTTTCTGTCCCCAGGAAAACACCAATATACTACACATTTTTTGGAGTTGTAAAACAGTCTTTAAATTATGGTGTTCACTAAAAACTAAATTGCAAAAGATGGGTTATGAAAAAAACACTTTTTCTTGGGAAACAGCAATTCTACATATAACTTCCAAATTCTTAATGGGTATCTATAAACATGTATTTATCACAATATGTGCCTTAATTAAACATTTCATTGCAATAAACTGGTTGGATAAATTAAAAATTACCTGGAAAAATTTCAAACCCATGGCAATGAAACTCATGTCTTCTCATAGAGTAATGACAAAAAAAATCCAAACAAGAAGACTTATTTCCAAAAATATTGGATCTACCTTTTTGATACTATCCTAATTGACAAATCTTGAAATATACATCACTATCAATTCTACTAACAGTGGAGAAAGCCATTGTCAAATAACAACAATAGATTTGATAAAATTGACTGGGGAAAGGATAAATGAAAATTATTACACGTGACATTGTATTTTGTAAATATATTGTAAATATGTTTTATATATTGTAATAGTTAATGCTGTAAAACTGTTATTAACTGACTATTACTACTGTTCATCCGAATTTGGTTGTTCTGTTTTTTTTATCACTTTCACTGTACAAAAACCTCAATAAATATCAGATTTGAAAAAAAAAATGAGTCAGATCATTACATGTATGCCCCAGTGTATGTCTGCAAACTTAACTTACATAACAGTTACCTTTCAATTTCCAATATATATTTCCAGGCTACATCAGTAGCCACCCCTCAAACTAAGGCCAAGTGTCAGATTAACCTTCAAATTGCAATTATTTAATTCCTCATTGCTTGGCAGTGCTGCTCTCCACTTACCGTTGCACAAACACATTGCTCAGGTGTGTACACTTCAGTAGATGTGATAACTGGAATTGGCAGGAAAACAACAGTCTCCATATCTGTAGGTCTGCTGGTAGACATGGTATGCATTAGTGGGAAAGATGCCAGGTTTAGGCCACAGAGGTGGAGTGTCTCCTGGTTAGAACCACAGCCAAAGGCTTCTCCCAGTACAAGTCTGAGACATGGAATAGTTTAGCGCCGGCTGCATCCAGTACTACTGGTATCCTGCACACTGGAGACCAATGTAGGCATCGTTTTAATGACCTACAATGGAAAAAGAGGGATACTCTTAACCGTTGTTTGGAGGAATTCAGGTGTGCGGACATCCCACAGCTGGGTACGTATCAACTAAAGAGAGTACTTGTAAGACTAAGAAAGCTTAATATAGTTAAAATTGGTATGCATAATGCTGTTCTGTTATTTCCCCAGCTGCCAGGGATCTGGAGTTCAATGTCTGGGCCCATGAAGCTAGACTGGATAGGCTGAGGGAAGCAAGTGGTATGTATGCAGCAGAAGATAAGTATTATTGTAGCATTAAAAGTTAAATATATATATATTTTTTTGTATTTTATAGAGTTGTATCAAATTGAGCATGCATATCCCAACTGTAAAAGCAAGTATGCATGAATTAGTCTGTAGCACAAATCAGTTGTAAAAGTCCAATATTAGACTTTAGTCACAGTTTATGGGTTCAAATACCACAATTCACAATTATACAATACTGTTACGTCTTCAATAATATTTATGTTAAATTAAAAACTCTATACCGGCAGCACAAATGCCCTTCCTTAAACTGTAATTTGTATAACTGGAACACACATATGTGCAATATATGCATATTTCAAGGATTACTTGCAGCAATCTGTAGTATAGTGTGTATCTGTTAGGAGATATACTTAAATGTAAAACTTAAGATAAAAGTGTTGTTTAATTGTACTAGTGCATCGTATGTCACATATGATGGTACTAATTTTACCTTTTTTTCTCTCATCCCCAACTCTTATGTCTCTTTTTATTTTCTTTATTTTTATTTTATTTTTAATAAAATAAAATTTGTTTTTGTTTTACTTTTATTTTATTTTATTGTTTTTATTATGTGTCATCAAAATATGTCCATATGTTTAACAGTTTACACTGTTAAAGCAATGGATAGCTATGTTTTTTCTTACCTCCCTCCCGCACATTCCTGTACTAATTTCCCTTTGTTCTTCCCCCTGCTTGCTCCCCAATTCACCACTTTCCTATCTACCAAATTTTCACCACTTTAATCCAGTCAAAAAATAGAATCATGCATAACACACATAAGTAGCAGAAAAAGCAATGGATCCCTTCACTTTTGGGCTCTGTGTTTGTGTGGAGATGTGTATTTCACATTAATGTGCAGTGACAGCGAGCAGCAGCAAAATGCTGCGGTTACATCCATGCAATGTCTCTCAAACACATTGTGCTATGCCAACACACAGCAACATATGTACTATAAAGAATGCATATTACTGAATTATCAGTGTTTATTTAAAAGTATTTAAAATTATTAGATACACCTGGATTCAAACCCAGTATCATCTGGGCTCAAAAAAAAAATTTGTCAATGAATTTACACCTGTTGCCACAGAGTTAGTTAAGCAGCAGGTGTGTTTCATAGACTCAGTACTAACTCTCAGTCTTTAGCAATGCAGCTCATGTTTGCGCACTGCTTAGCTATATGCAAACATGAATAGTATTGGAAATGTGTATCTCACATGCATGAACACTTTACCAACCATTGGGCAAACCCACTGAGCTATGGAAAAGTAAATATTATTATTTATTGTTGCTATTTACTGCCCCTTTCCTGTCTATGACATGAAATTACATGTGGGAACATAACAGACTGAAGGCCCTATCTAACAATATGTTACCTATTTACAATACAGCCATGTGTTGACTCCCTCCAACCACTGCAACCCTGGTGTCTCAGTACTTTTTTGTACACATATATCAACTAAACTGCAGCAGTTAATATTAATTGTGTGATATACAAAGTACATCAATCTGGTAACATGCAGAACTAGAACTATTGACCCATAAGCCTAAAATGTTTTATTTGGAAGACTAGGGTAGAAATCAGCATGGACGTTATCCACAGGGAAATAGGTGACCTTCAACACACATGACTCAACCCATGTTGGTTTTGTCAAGGATAGCTCTTGATTAATAAACTTAGTGGACTTCTTTGATACTGAACCCAAAGACATGGATGAGGTTTAACAGTTCATACCACCTTGATGAGTTACCCAAGGCCTTTGACACTATACTCCATTCTTGTAGCACAGAGAAAATCTCCCATCTGGGAATTAACCTATACTTTACTAGATGGATAGCCACTGGTCTCACTGACAGAACACACACTGTCAAATTTGGGGACTGCACCTTCACCACTCGACCCCTTACCAGTGAAATAGCACAAGGATCTGTGCTGGGCCCTCAACTGTTTAGAAACTATTTCTCTGAAGCCCAGACAAAGGTAGTTGGCCTGTGGTTTACCAAGTTTGCAGATGACTGTTAACTGGATGCAGTCATATAGAGTCCTGCAGTGATGGTAACATATTACAGAAGGGGCTGACACAGACAAAAGATTGGTGCCAAACTCATGGACTGAACCTTAAAGCAAACAATACTTCATTGTCCCCTTTGGCAATGACGTACCCCTTGCTAAGTATGATACACATAGCACCCCACTAAGCTCAAACACAGTGTTGCAAGACTTGGGAACACATGTTGATAGCAATTTACACTTCAACCACTATATGTCCGTAGTGGTGAGATACACATTCTACATTGCAGACCTCATAAATAAGGCCATCACATTCAAGACCATAGAGGTCATAGCTCTGCTGTACTCTACCCTTATCAGACCACTAATTGAGTACAATGCTCCCTTCTGGCTGTACCTCACCAGGCACCTGCAGCAACTGGAGAAAACACAGAGGTTTGTGACCAGGAGAATCCAGATGCTCCAAAGCATGACATACATGGAAAGACTGAAAAACCTGTCACTGTACTCAGCATCATGTAGAGTGCTGAGAGCTGACCTATGTCTGGCCTACAGATCAGTCTCAGACCTTGCTCTACTGGAAATGCTGGACATCTGCAAATCAAATGGGACAAGAATAACTTACTCCATTGATGTTAACCTAGCATGTGACATAAACAGAACATACTAGGAAGAAAGCTATATATCCCAACGATTGACACTCCTCTGTAATAGGCTCCCACTGCATGTGAAACAGTGCTTCTCAATTAATGTATTCAAGAACAAGCTTGACAACTGGATGGGTGATTGTAAATTCACCCCTGGGGTGGCACTTATGCCCCTCATGGACAGGGCCTGTCAGTGCTGCTCACAAAATTGCTCTGGTAACAACAACCTTCTAACTATGCTCAATAAGGGTACATGTGTTTTTACATAGCTAGGCTTGTAAATGCCCTAGGGTCATTAGCTAGTAACCTTCTATGAACCTATGAAGCTATGAACCTATGCAGGCTTTCCAACATGTTTTCTCCCACATGGCCTGCTGATGTAATCGACTATAAGATGACTTGTAGTCTTGTATAAGTCAGACTTGTGCCATGGTGCTTGCATAAAGTACTGAGTTCTGTAGTCTGTATACCTAGATAGGTATCAGTTCTATTTAAACTGCAGTCAACTGTGTGTGTGTGTGTGTGTGTGTGTGTGTGTGTGTGTGTGTGTGTGTGTGTGTGTGTGTGTGTTTTCCCACCTGACATTGCATCCACCCTTTTACACCAGCATGTGGGACACTGTTATTACCATATTCTCCTCAACAGCCACCACTGATGTCATCAGCTGTAAAGTGTTGTTTTAGACACTCCAAGTCAGACTTGTGCCATTGCGCTTGTGTAAAGTTATGAGTTCTGTAGCCTGTGAACTTAGGTAGGGATTCTATTCTCACTGCAGTTAAATGAGTGGGTGTGTGTGGGGATTTGTGCTCTTGCTTGACATTACAGAGACTCTTTTACACCAGCATCTGGGATACTGTTATTACCACATTCTCCTCAACAGACACTGCTGGTGTCATCAGCTATAAAGTGATGTCTGAGCCACTCCAAGTCAGATTTGTGCCGTGGTGCTTATTTAAAATACTATGTTCTGTAGCCTTTGTATTTAGAAAGGTAGGGGTTTTATTCTCACTGCAGTCAAGTGTGTGTGTGTGTGTGTGTGTGTGTGTGTATATATATATATATATATATATATATATATATATATATATATATATATATATATATATATATATATATATATATATATATATATTTGCATTGACAAGTGAATTTTATGTGGAATGCAGCTTTAAGAATCTCAGGAAGTGATGTCATGCTTACACATGCTATTTAAACTTGTGTGTATGAATGGTTGATGTCTGATACTGATTGTAGTAGACGAAAGTGCTAACAATAAACGTGTTTGTTGGAACTATCATGATCTTTTTTTGTTTTTTACTGCTGATGTCATCAGCTATATCAGATTTGTGGATATGCACTATTCCACCAGGGTATGGTCAGAGACTGGCCTGGAGGCAAGGCGGAAGTCACCTCATCCTATAACTTATGGATTACAGTGACATGGCTTTCAATCTATCTACATAAGTCATGGCATGGTTTGTAGGCCCTGTGTTTTCTTGATGAGAAAGCCCTGTGGTCCTCCAGCTGCTACATGTGTCTGGTGAGGTACACACAAAATAAAGCATTATACTTTATTAGTATCTTGATGAACTTTGAGTACAGTGTTGTCATACAATCTTATAATCTAAATATGACAGAGTGACTTATAATGTGCACAACATAGGCTTTCAATACCAGTGTGGACACTTGGTGGACGATGTTTTGATTGCTATCTACATGTGTTTCCAGTGTCTGTATCTCTGGGTTTCACCATAGCAGGACTGTTGCACCCAATATGCAAGAATCAGCAAACCTGGCAAGCCAAAGGCCATATAGTTTAGCCTGAACTGTCAAGAAATAGAGTCCGAACAGTAAAGGGCCGAGCAAGGTTCCTGGGCTTTGCCAGGGGTGACAGGTCTACTGGTACAGGTTGATTCACCAACTTTCACAGTATGTATTCTGTCAATGAGCCAATTGGTTACCCATCTAGTGAAATAAGGGTTTCTCCCCAGCTGGGAGAGGTTCTCAATGATACCTGCATGGGGGATTGTATTCAAACTGTAGGCCAGATCAGGATAGCCAGTATGCACTGTCTTACCTTCATCCAGGCCTATCACATGGAATCAATGGGCTGTGACAACATTACAGATTGCCTATGGCATGTTTCAGCACATGCACTTTCCTGATATGGTTGAATACCCACTTCAACACACCCTCTGTATTTGCTATTTTCCCATTGAAGGGTGTACATCAACACGCATCCATATGAGTTGGGGGGAACAATGCAAGCATGTATAGACACATCCTGACTCTCCTCAACTGTGAGGTAGATCAACATGTCATCATGGATCTCTTCTAAATAGACACTGGTAATATCCTAGCTGTGTACAACTGACCTGTGTGAGTTGTTAATGCTACATTATGTCTATTACATAGGATAGGTGTCCTCAAAGAGCTCATCAAGGGCATGCATGATGGCAACACTATTACTTTCTGGAACTTGACCTGATCAAGGCATTTGACACAAGTCCACACTGAGTTATTCAATCAACACTGTCATATGTGCCCATAAACAACTATATCACCAAATGGTTAGACCAGTGCATCAAATACGTAGCATCCCACTATGTTAAAATGTGTGACATGACCTATATCTCAGGTCCAGTGATCAGGTCTGTACATCAGAGCTGTCTGCTAGGCCCTCTCCTGTCCATTATTTAAGTGAAGGACATCACATATGACATACACATCCTGTGTTCAGACAGCTGCCTGAAGGACTACAGATTGTGGGCAATAATTGACTCCAACTGTGATATTAGTATAATACAGACAGTATCAACACATACCAAAGATTGCTGTTATAGCCATGACAACAGCTGTAATGACAAGAAAACATAGGGAGATTTATTAAGTCAGGAAAACAAACACACAACCCAAGTATACTGTGGACATCACACCCTATAATCAGACCGATAGGTATGCGACCTGTGTCCTGGGGTAGATGGTAAGTGGAACGTCCACCAGCATGTGGTCAGACTGCTGCTCCCTTGTATGTAATACAAATACTGAGTATGTGAAGGACATCCACATTAGAGGCCATAATACCTCCATAGTTCCCAGCCTCCATCACACCAATAAATGAGTACAATGTGATGTGTAACTGAAGTGTACCACCTTTGTCACAGTGAGCTGTCATACAGCTTATTGGTCATGCCTAGGTATTCTTTTTGTGGCGTACACATGACTGTCTGATGGTGCAGAACACCAATCAAGTTGTTACACCAGATGCATGTGTGCTATCTGTTCTGGTGATGCACACACTACATACATAGGTGTTTGCCAACATTAATGGCATAGATATAATTTGTGACAGTGGTGCTATATATATATATATATATATATATATATATATATATATATATATATATATATATGCCATGCACACCATTAATCTAATCTCATAATGTCACATACAGGTATAGCAGTGTCCCTCCTAACACCTCCAGCAGATGTTACAATGATTAGACAGTGTGCATGAGTGTGGATGTATCATAATAGTTGTTCAAGTGTGTTTGTGCAGAATCATTTGTTATCACTCTAAATCACATATGTTATGTCAGAGGCATGGGATTACTGGTGGTATTATTCTGATATTGTCCATGATTGTTGTTGATTCTTTCAATGTTTTCCATGAGTCTGTAACTGTGTCCCACTTGCTGGAGACCTCTGCTGAGATTGCACTCATATTCAGGCAAATCAGTTTGCACAGCTTCACAGTATGCACCCTACCCCAATTGCATGTCAGAACCCTGGTAGATGCCCTCTCTATTATTCATGTAAGGATGCTTATCTCACACAGACATTCTCTCCATTGTTATGTCACCTTGTGTGACAGTCACATAATACATATTTTCACTGTTCAGTCCCTACTGTACCATACAGATACATAATTGGTGTTGCTGCTACAACCATCTTCCATTGACATGCCCTCATCTGCTGTACCTGTACATTTGGTTGTTTCACATGTCCTCTTTCCTGTGTTCATTCCTACTTTTCATCTGTGTGTCCCTATTCAATACACACACTTTCCTTGAGTGTTTATTTTACATGGAAGTCCATGTACTGTTACAGGTCATTTACACAGCTTCAGTGCAGAATGCCAGGAGTTAGATATCATTATACTCTGCACTGTAGATACACTGTCCTCTACTGTGTTTGGACTATATACTTTGCATTCATACCTCTCAACTGTCCAGATATCAACAGGATGTAAAGATGTGCTCCTTACCAAATTTGTGGCTTTCTGCCATATCACTGGGATTATCTCAGTACTGATGTCACTCAATATTACATACATTTGAGTTTATACCTCTCTACTGTCCAGATTTTTGCAGAATGTCCATATTTTTGTCTTATATTTTTGATCTTTTCCTCATAAAACTTTGGTTTTCTAGCAAATCATTGGCATGTCATTGCGGATTGAAGTCAGAATATAATGACAGACATTTGAGTTTCAAACTTCATGCTCTTCAGAAAATTCATGCTAATGTAAAACATATTCTATCAACGTTCTATATTTATAATAGCAATATTTCAAAAATGTCCTTATTTTTGGGCCTTTGTCCCCCCATTATTTAATGCTTTGTCCAGATTTCTTGCTGTAAGTGGTTGAGAGGTATGTTTGAGTTTCATACTTGAAATCCTTCAGAGCATGTATCTTAACACAAACCCCTGGTAATTCTAGCACATTTCTGTAGTGTATATTTGTCAAATATGTCCCTATTTCTGGGTCATTGTCCCCACATTATGTTGTTTTTTGTATGGATATCTTGCACTAAGAGATTGAGAGCTACCAGTGAAGCCATGGTGATCACTATGGCATTCTGCTTAAAACCGCAGATCGTAAGTGCTCTGATTTGCTATTCATGTTCGCTTACATGGTTTCCTGGCCAGCAACACTGTTACCAGCCATGAAACCTCTCTTAAACATGGCATGTATGAATATGTATTGCATGATGCTGCATGCTGCTGCTCACCATGCACCACCGCTCACATATGTAAAGTCCATGTAGGCTCTGTGCAAAGCCTACACAGAGTTTATCGAATCCTGAGACATATGTCTATGCCTTTTCCAGGGAAGGGGATGGATTCACAAAACCATGCCACATTATGATGAATTTGCATGACATGCAGCCCTAGGCAGGCTGTGTGTGACTCAGAAAAACAAGTTCTGCAATACGGCTGGGCCAAGCAGCATGGTTGGGTGCAGTATATGCTAATGGCCATATAATGATGTTGTAAAGAGTAGTATTATTATTAAAATGAGTGACTCTGTCTATGTTAATGAAGGAACATAAGATGTTAGAGCAATTCAGAAATGTATAAGTGGCATGCAAGGATGCTGCACCTGCTGTATATTTGAATCTGCAGCAAAGCAACGTTGAGTGGTCAGATGAAAACCAGAAATCCTGCAAAACCAGTAGAATTCCAAATGAAAGAATTCCGGTCACCATGGCTAAAATGCACACTTTAATAAAATAAAAACTGTTGACAGATGTAATAAACAGGTAAGTGGTTTCATGGAAACAACCTCTGCTTCTTCAGACCATTAACCGACTCCACAGGATTTAATTACATTTATAAAAAATTTAAAAAACAAACTCCAATAGAAACAATGTAACAATTTAAAGATACAGCCCACAAAGGGTTAAAACAGCCAATCCCAGAAACAAACAGTTTAGCAATACAGCCCACTGAGGATCCAAATGACCAGTCCAGAGGCATCAAATCGGCACAGTTATTGAAGTCTTAAATATTCACGTGAGAAAGGCACATACCCCAAATATGTATGATAATTAATGAATATTAATGTTTAAGGGGATGGGACGTGAAAACTGGCTTCAAAGACACATGTTCATTTAAGCCAGGATACACTTTTCCCTTCAATAATAATATCCATTTAATTTCCTTCTTCTCCATGCTACATTTGAAGTCACCACCCCTCATATTTTCAAAAACCAACTCCGAGAAACTTAAAACTATGCTCATTGCCACTATCTATGTTTCTTTAAAGCACTAGTATTCTTACATTTCTGTTTATCATCTACATGTTCCAATATTCTGTCTTTAAATATTCTATTAGTTTTACCAATATAAAAAGCACTACAAATAGTACAGCTGGCATAAGATATCACATTTTTAGTTCTACAATCTGCATAGAAGTCAAGACGAATCTCTTGCTTAGTATGTGGACATAAAAAGGAAGAACAACTTAAGATGTACTGACATGCCCTACACTTTTTGACAGTGATATGTATCACGCCTTTCTGATAGCTCATGAGGAATCTGTTCAAAACTCTTATAACATAATTGTTGCTTGAGTGATAAATTATTTCTAAAAGAAAACATTGGTTTCTTGTCTAACACTTTCCTAAGGTCCGGGTTAGCCAGGAGAAGTGGACAATTCTTTTTGCGGGCTGGTACCATGTAGATAGGGACACCATCCAAGAAGCTGTGGACATGTATGGCCTCATCTGCACCCTCATGGAGTGCCTATCCCAGAGGATGCTAAGTTGTATGTGGTTTTACATATATTAGCAGCAGAGGCCTTTCGGCAACCTACTGGGGATACAGTGGGGGTATCTCAGGCATTTGCCGCAAGAATACCCGTATTGGTTTCTCAGTGCCATGCTTCAGCATGTGGGATGTATTTGTTGTTCCTACATAGCACAGAGGAGAGAGCCAACACTATTTGGGAACTGTAAGACATTGCTCATTTCCCTGGGGTACTGAGGCCCATAGACTGTGTACCCACACTGAAATAAAGGCCCCAGTTGGTGAGTTGGGAAGGAGGTACAGGAACCACAAAGGGTTTCACTCCATCAACTGCCGGGTGGTCTGTAGTACACAGGATATTGTCTACAATGTGCATGCAGACTAGCCAGGCATTTATCACAACTCCAACATATGACACACCTGTGACCTGCTCCAGCAGTTTGTGATGGGTGACTTCCAACAGGAGCTCCTTCTTGGTGATGCTAGATATACCCTGGAGTCGTGGCTCTTGACAGCCAAAAGAAATTCACAAAATTAAATAGATCATGGGTACAACCATGCCCAATCACAGACAAGAAACATTATTGATTGTGTGTTTCGGCTACGGAAGGCACAATTTCATTGTTGTGATTCGTCTGGTAGTACCCTGCAGTATGCCATTAGCACATATTGAAAATAGTGTCAGTATACACAATGCTATTTTATATCATACTTAGAAAGCAGTTACAGCAGGATGTGCACTTGCATTGGCAGCAATCCCCAGCATAGAGGGCACTGAATACTTAGTCAGATGAGGAGTCAGTGGAGGAACCAACAGCAGGGGATGATCATGCCAGGTGGAGGCATGTGCAGTATGCAGCAGTATATATAGCTTTAGAACACAGTAGACAAGAGAAAATCAGATACACTACAGTAAAAATGATGAATGCAAAACCAACACTAGGCTGTATGCACGCATAGGCTGGCCATGCTGTGCATTAAATATAGGCAACCAAAGTATCGATGTAGAAAGGACAGGCACAGTTATTTGCACAGGTGGGGAGGGAGCATAGGAATGGATGTCTCTCACAGAGGAGTATGTGAATGCTGGGGATTATGAAAGTAAAATGTACATTTGTGTGTCCTGTCAGTTCTGTATGGGGGCCTTTAACATATAAAGCTGTTTGAGAAGGGCTGGTATCAGTGGAAGCATGTGATGTACTTTGAGCTGTGCTAATGAGAGTGTAGCTCTGCTGGGACAGCCTCAGCAGTAAATGTAGCACTGTGGTTCAATTTACCACACAGTACCAGGAAATGCATAGCAGAGGTTTAATCATCCTGCATGTGGCCCACCCATGAGAGCTGGCTCCACCATGAGGTGCATTGGATGTACCTCAACTCTGGCTAGATGCTGGTGTGCTGCATGACCATGAGTGATGTCTGCTGTGAAATGTGCCATTGTGTTGATGACCATGACCATGGTGATGACCTTTCCTGAGTGTAGACACCTCCCAACAGGTGTGTGGACCTCCCTGCCCATGAGTATTGGGGGCAGATTCTGATATCTGTTTGCTAGAGACCAGCACACTTCCCTGATTGATAATGTCCCCATTAACCTGTCATCCCTGTGAGGTGTGGGTAGCTTGTGTATCTGCAGGCATAGAAACTGCATCCATGGTCAGTGTTGGGAATGTGGTGGTCATATTCCCTTTGTCCAGCACACACTCTGTGCAATCTGACTGTGCCAGCTCATCCCCACCATCATTCTATAAATCTTCCAACATTAGGTGAGGACAGTTCCACAGTGCTGGCACCAAATAAAGAGTTACCTGTGAATATAGCAAAGTACAAAATATGCAATGTAAATATCACTCAGCACCAGAAGTAGAAATTAAATCAAGATTTTAAAGATATAAACATGATCAGCAGCAATTCTTCATGCACATGCCTTGTGCAAATGGCTGTGGATGTTGAACCTTGATGTAGCTGTACACTATAAGTCAGACAACTTTTTTAAACACCTTTATTAAATTATCACTTAAAATAGAGGCAAATATACATTAACAAAAAAGAAAACAAACCATTTTAACATTTTTCCATTTAAATGCAATATACATCCCATATATTTTCTTTGCTACTATCATTAGTCTAACATTACAAAAAAGTGTTGAATTCTTGCCTTCCCTTAAACCTCACTCCTCCTCCTGAGTATTATTACGCATGCATTGTTCCCACAATTTCCATTTTACTTCTATGTAACTTCTACATAACTTCTTAAGATCCACCTTCCAGTTCTTTTATCCCTTTTGTAATATTTAATGCCTCAAATAAGTTGGTGTATACTGTGATTTCCATTTTATACTAATTGTTTTTTTGTCAGTCAACAGAATTAAACTTAGCAAGACCTTACTATGTCTGAGCAATTCAGATCCTGTATCCCTGTTCAAAAGAATTATTTCCTTGCTTACAGCAATTTGCTCACCCGATATTTTTGATAGAGTACTCAGTATGGAATTTTTAAAATCTGTCAACACATTATACTCCCAAAACATATTTTCCCAGTTATCGCTTTCTTCTCTAGGAAAAATGTTTTAAAGTCTGCTTGGGGTATAAAAATATATATGCAAACACATCCAAGCAAAGGTCCTAAACTTTCTGGACTTGGCTACATACTTGGGAGCCATTCATATGTCTTCCCATTGTTTTCTTGTAAATTGCTTTTACAGTCTTTCTTTCCAATCTTTGTTAACTTCCTCTGATTGATTCTTATAGTTATACAGTATTTATATGCCCTACTAAATATCCATTTTTTATCAGCTGCTTCTGTTCTAGATTCAACTAAAAACTCTACCAGAGCAGATCTTTCACTTAAAATTCCCCTATCCCTTTGTCTTTGCCTGTACTCTGAGATCAAGCCCTGGTAGGGAAGGCAATCTCTAATCAACAATTCAAATGTCTTCTTGTCCTCGTTCCACTCTATTACCTATCCTCCATAAAATATTTGCTCCCAATGTCTTGGTTTCTTTGCCAGGTTTCTCCAGTAAATTCCAGCTCCCTCTTGCTTATTTTTTGTACCCTTACTTGCAGTCATCCCTATTGTCAAAATCTCATTTCTCCATTCTCATATTGGCTTAGTTCTTGGAATACTTTCTGCTACTTTATGAACATAATATTCTGTATGATTGTTATTATTCTCATTAAGGATCTGCATCCAAAATCTCATCCTCTCTCTCTATTTTTGTACTTCTCCCTTGCTTCATCATCATCCCTTTCCAGTTTGACTTATAACCTTCTGCTTATATTATATAAATGAGACTTAACTGTGTTGCTCTGAAATATCCCTTCAAATCAGGTAAATCTAAACCACCTTTTCCTATTGGAAAGGTCAACTTATCCCACTTAACTCTTGCCCTTTTTCCTTCCCAGATAAATTCCTTCAATTCCTTATTAATTGTTGTCCACAACTTCTCCTTGGGTTGATAAAAGTATGCCTGACCCATATACAAGACTAAGCACCAGTATCTTATTTTTACTTCATTACCATGCATTTTTATCTAATTTTTTGTTGGTGCATGATCAGAAATAATTACTGGATGTGTGTCGAAGCTTTCAATTAAATGCAAACATACCTGTGAAATATAATTTCTACCTAGTTTAGCCCTGTTATTGTACCTTGGGGAGTAATATGTACATTCTGAATTCCTACTACTGAATTCACATCTTTCACACCAATATTATCATAACTTTCTTCAGAAATCTACCTTTTTCTGTTATATTGTCCCTTCAAGGTCCTCAATAATACATCTTGTCTACTGCAAATCAATTCCAGTTGTCCCCACCTATAAATAATATTCCCTGCTGAAAGCTAATTATTTCTCTCAACATTTTCTAAAGCTCCATCATAGCAGCTTTTGTGGAATTTAATTACATGTTATTGTAAGCCTCCTCCCTTGCCAATGGCCCCTTACTACCACAAATCAACCAGTTTTTATCTTTTTACCTAATTTATCATTATTGGAACCCCTCTAGCAATTAGTATTACTCCCCTTTTCCTCTGTCACAGATATACTGCTGAATATCCATTCTGAAATCTTCTCTTTGCCAAATTCACATGCACATTTCTTTCCAAATTTGCCTTCTGCAGCATTGCTATTTGTACTCTGCATTTCTTAATATAATTCAATACCTTTTCCTTTTTATCTATACCTGTAAGGCTCTTCATTAAAGTAACTCTGTGCATCTTCAAAATATGAAATTCAACCCTCCAGAAGGGAACAATTGGACAAAATTGACAGCTGCACCTACAAGCATTATCTAACCTAAAATTACCTGTGCTAAAACTTATGCTACAGCCTGTGCTCCAGGTCTATATTAGAACATCGAAGTTTCAAAACTTTGAATGTTCTAATATCGACCCCTATTCAGCGAACGCTGAAAATAGTGAAGCTACAGAAAACCAGTTTTTTTCCTAGGGAAAGAGTTCAGTTGTCCTTTTCTGTTGCTTCATTATTTTCAGCACTGTGGTGGAAAGTTACAGGTCGGGTTCAGGTAAGTGTGCGATAAGGAATGGGTTAGGTGAGTTAGGGTTAGGGTGCAGGTTAGGTATGTGTGCAATTGTGTGGATGTGAGGGTTAGGGTGGGTTAGGTGAGTTAGGGCGCGGGTCAGGTAAGTGTGCAATTGTGTGGATGTGAGGGTTAGAGTGGGGTAGGTGAGTTAGGGTTAGGGTGCAGGTGAGGTGAGTGTGAGATAGTGACGGATCTTAGGGTTAGGGTTTGGGTTAAGGTAAGTGGATAGTTAGTGGTGTATGTACAGTTTAGTGTAAGGTTAGATGTAAGATTTTAGGTGTATGTGTGTGGATTGCTGTTTGTTTGGTGTGCTTGTGTTGTGTCTATGTGTTTTGGAACAGCAAATTTTTTCCCTAGGAAAAAATTTGCTGTTCTGCATGTTCGATGTTGTAAGCGTTCAATGAATAGGGGTCGATATTAGAACATTCGAAGTTTTGAAACTTTGATGTTCTAATATAGACCCTGTGCTCCCACTTACACTGATCGCTGTCTGTTCTTTTCTTATCTCACTCCCCTTCCCAGATATGAAAAACAGCTTGTATGCTTTCAGAAAACATTAACTTTTAACCCTAAGAAGAAGTACACTGTCTAAATGAAACTAAATTGCACACTATTCTATTAACTGCATCAAAGTATTAAGGCTAGTAAGGAGGTTGTTACCTCTTATTCACTTCCCATAATTTCTAACACTTTTTCAGTAAACTGCTTGCCACTGTATCTTTAAGTTTTGCATATCCCTCAGCAAAGAATACTCAGAATTCTCAGGATTAAGTACTTGCAGCTGCAGACAGCTTGTCTCCAGAGAAGTCTACTCAGTGATGAGTCTTTGTAAATTTCATGCAGAAAAGAATGCACAGCAGCCCTCAGCTGCAGGCATCTCAACTCCACTGAACTCCACTGAACATTTGCCAGTGGAAAACAAACAAGCTAATATCTTTGCAGTTGTAAGAAGCTGAACATTTTCATGGCTTTCATCATTTTATCTTATTTGTAAAGTCTACATGCTTACAAAAACACCTGTTTACAGCTTAAGACAAAGGTAGTGATCTAGACATTCACCCTTGTAAGAATAAAAACAGAAAATATCCTGATTCTACATATAATATAATCAGGGTGCTTTTACATCCTACCCTCAACCCACTGGCCCAGGATCACAGCACTTGCTTTTGTCCAGCCTTTTTTCTTATTATATTATAAAACCTATATTTCTTACAAAAATGTACTTGATTACTTTAATATCTTTAACACATACAACAGTCAAGGAAAAGATTTCCACCACATTTAAAATACCCATGACTACACACTACACAAAACTGCTTTACTGTATATAATATGCAGTTTATATCATGAAATGTTTTATACAAATACTAATAAGAAAAAAAAATGTTTTACTTTCTGTGATGATATGGGCTAGTGCCAGCATAGCCGGCTGGAGTTCTATAAAGAATATGTCCTTTGAATATCAAACTGATTTATACAAGATGTTTGTGTTATAAATGTGTTAGGGAGGGAGGGTGGCCTAATGGTTAAGGTGTTAGAACTGTATGGCATTTGATTATCAAACTGATATGCCAAATGCTCATGTTACAAATGTATTCGAACTGTATGTTATTTGAAAATCAAAATGTGTTTGTAAAGTTGCTAGTGTTAAAAAATGTATCAACAGTGGTTCCTGCTGGACAGAGAAGGAACATATATGTGAAACTGTGTGTATATATGTTAGCAAAGGACACATGTTAGAGAAGGAGTTGAACAGCTTGCTTACTTTTTACTTTAAGAAAAATACTGTTAATTGGACCACCTGTTGGACCATGGAAGTACTTATCTCACTGCTCTGAATAGGACCGGAGACAGCATGTCTGTAAAAAGCCTTTGTTCATTATCTCAATAAAAAGAGAGGAAATCCCAGGCACTGCCATAAATATTAGCAAAACTTTAGATATGCATCTTATCACATATATGCTAACATCCGGTTTCAAGCTTCTTCAAAGGGGAATAGTGTGAGACCCTAGACTGAGGTGACCAGATGAGGTCATTCTGCCAGTCATCTTGGAAATTTTAGATATTACAAAGGAAAATCTCTCAGTATTGAGTATTCTGTGTTGGGCCTGACAACAAGAAGGACCATTCACCACATCATCTACCTTCCTCTATTAAGTAAGTAGGGAATAGTAATTCTAGATTCTGTCAGAAAAATATAGTGAAGCTTAGTTTAGATATTGTTTTTCTTTATTTGTCTAAGACTGTCCATCAATGTTATTTTCAGTATTGCCTGTGATTTGAACTTTGTGGTTTACTGTAAATATATATTTAGTATTTCATTTTCTTTTATTACTTATTATTCAATATATTTAAAGCATTTATTGTAGCTTGTACTTTTAGAAAGTATTTAACATTTGAGAGTGCTTATATGTATTTGATAACACTGTGTGGGCCACTCCTGAAGGCCCAGTTGTCTTAGCTGATTGTAGAGTGTCTGGTGGCAGTGATGATTATCTTATACTCTGGGCAGAAGGAGGTACAGCAGGTAAATCTGTGCCAGCCTTGTGTGTGTGTGTGTGTGTGTGTGTGTGTGTGTGTGTGTGTGTGTGTGTGTGTGTGTGTGTGTGTGTGTGTAAAATCAAATCTCACAGTATGTGTGTGTCAGCTACTTGGAGCAGGGACATGAAGCACTGGTTTCACAGAGAAAGTGGTAGCGGACTTGGCTTTGGTTTTCGGCTGAGGACATAACTCTACAGCTGTACCAGTGGGGAGTCTTACTGGGGACCTGGAAGGAGACAGATATAGAAACCCAGAACCTGGGCTGAGTATGTTCCCTGTGTCTTCTTAAGGAAATTGTGCTCAATGCAGAGAGGTCTGCATCTGGAAATACTGAGTGTATGCATTTGTATTCCAAGTGAACATCCCTCTCCAGTGCCAGTGGTGATAATTAAGGCTCCTTCATTACTGGCCCAGTGTGGGGACATCACACTTACATTTAGTTTTCCCCCTTTTAGTGTCCTTCTAAACATTAATGATATAAAGTGGGGTATATGTTTTACAGTCCACCCACAAGTTTAGTAAAGTCAACAAAAGACCAGTGTTTTCAGTCACTTTTTCTTGCAAAACCATATTCTACAAATGTGATAAGATAATTTATAATCTTCCATTTATTCACTAAATTCAGAGTTGCTGGTCTTCTTCCTGTGCATCTCCATCTCCCAACAAGAGTCCAAGGTACTGTTGATGCTTCTAGTCAACTCCTGTGCTTTTTTCTGTTTTTGAAGCATTTTCCTTTGGAGCCTTGGAAAGGGTTTCACTTACAAAGTTTTTCTATGAACCCTGCCATCAGAAGAATGAGAAGCAGAATCCCCTTTTGCTTGCTGATTCACTTTTTGTTGGATAAACATTTTTATTTCCTCCTTAGCTTATTCTGCATCAACAAATGATTTTGGTCCTCCAGTAAAAAAAAAAAAAAAAACATTGAAGACTGCTGGATACAGCAGCTTGAATCTCACACCTACCTCTTGACATTCAATGATTGCTGAGATAAATTTGCTTCTCTTCTGACTGGTGTGCAGTAAATAACCATTTTCTACAAACACGTTGCTGTCTCCAGTTTTTGAAACTTTGCCCTTCTGCCTTAATTTTGTCAGGATCAACTCTTTCTGCTGATATGATTGCAACTTCACTAATATAGGTCTTGGCTGCTTTCTTATGGCCAAGTTTGGACCATACATTTGATACGCCCTTTCAATTTAAAAAATTCTGCTGTGGAACACCAGTCCATTTGCTTATTTGAGCTTTCATAAAATTAATAGTCTGTTTATTCCAGTTTCTCTGGTACAGCAGAAAATCTCAGGGTTTCTTTGTGTTCAATTTCCTCTGACTCTACTATTTTTTTAATCAGTTCTTCTTGGTAAACTTCACAGTTTTATCAGTTCAACTGAATAGCCAGTTAAGATTCTTCTATTTTCCAGCCTTTTGTTGTTTGAATTGATATGTTTCTCTACTGTTTTATTTATTATAATCACCTTCCAATACATTTGCTTTATTTTTTTCCTCTAAATTACTGGAAGTCATCTCTTTTTTTTCCAACAGACATCTTCATTAAATTTTCACATATGACATAGGCAATCTTACATTTATATAAATGAAAAATAAACAAGCTGACACCACTTTAGTTGCAAACAGTATATATCACAGACATCAGTGAAACAACTGTAGTTGCAAACATTATATATCTCTCTTATAATCCATCCAGTCATTGCCAGTTAAGCATTATATGACTCATTCAAATTCTGCCTTTTAAACCTCATTCCTACTCTGCATATATTATTCCCACAATTTCCATTTTCCCTACGTAGTTTGCGCCTTCCCTTTTCTAAAGACCCAATTACAGTTGTTTTATCTCTGTTACTTTATTCACTACTTCTAACAAAGTTATTCTTGACTTTGATTTCCATTTTCTAGCAATTGCTTTTTTGGCAGCCACCATAGTTACACTTAGCAAGGCTTTACTTTGTCTAGAAAATTCAGATTCTGTATCATAACTCAAAGAAATCTGCTCCCCAGTCAATCCAATCTGCTCACCCAGCATCTCTAACAGAGGGGTCTGCAGGGAATCCCTAAAGTCTGCCAGCTCATTACACTCCCAGAAAATATGTTCTCAGCTATCTCTTCCTTGCCCATCACACCTCCAACATTCACTGTCTACCTGAGGAAAAAATTCTTTGGAGTCTACTTGGGTATAAAAATACCTATGTAAACACTTCCAGGCAAAGATCCTTAATCTTCTAGACTTTGTTGCATATTTGGGATATATACATATGTCCCTCCATTGTCTCTTTGTGAACTGCTTATCCAGTCTCTCTTCCCAATCCTTTCTAAGCTCCTCTGATTGATTCTTATAATTATCATGCAATATTTTATATGCTTTACTAATTATTCATTTTTTTTAATGACAGCTTCTGTTCTAGATCCTATTAAAAACTGTGCTGGTCTTTTATTCGGGATTCCCCTGTTTCTTTCTCTTCAAAATCTTTGCCTATACTCCTTGATAGGAAAGGCAATTTCTAACCTGCAGTCCAAATAAATTCTTGGCTTCTTCCCATTTTATTAGCTTTCCTTTTCTAGTTATTGGCTGACAATATCTCTGTTCCTTTGCCAGTTTTCTCCAATGAATTCCAGCCCCCTCTTGCCTATTGTCTGTATCCCTGACCACAGTCCCTATCAGAAAAATCTCTTTTCTCCATTGTCATGCTTGTTTGGTTCTTAGAATACTCCCTGCTATTTTATGAATATAATAGTCTGTATGATTTTTGTTGTTCTCCTTAAGATTCTGCATCCAAAATCCCAATCTCTCCTTATTTCTTGAGCTCCCTTTCTCTGTCAGTATCATTCCTTTCCACTTTGAATTATAGTTTTCTTCTTGTGCTATATATGAGTCTTAATTTTATTGCTCTAAAATACCCCCTCAAATTGAGTAATCCTAGTCTGCCTTGTTCTGTTGGAATAATCAGCTCATTGTACTTGACCCTTGCTCTCTTCCCTTCCCAGATAAAATCCTTCAACTCTTTTTTAAATTGCTATCCACAGCATCTCCACTGGTTGATAAAAATATGCCTGACCTATTTAATTATTTGTATCTTAGTATCCATATCCATATAACAAAGCTTTTAGTTTCTCAGTTTTTGTGTTATCTTCTGTTTAGTCTCTTCCCAAATATCCTTGGCTGCCACAACAGAGTCAATTCTAATCCATACTCCAAAATACTTAATTTTATCATGTCCCCATAAATATGGATATTGTTGGAACAATTCATTTGTGGGTACATAGTTTACCACTATTGCCTTTGTTTTAGCTTCATTAATTTTGTATCCTGAGAAGATTTGAAACTGTCTTAAAATGTTCCACAGCATTGTAATGTCCCTTTCTGGTTTTGTCATGTATAAAATAATATCATCTGTAAATAGAGCCAGCTTTTCCTAACTACCATATCAATGATATCTTGAATCTCTAAGTCTCTTATTTTCATTGCCAGTGGTTCTAAATATAATGCAAACAACAAAGGGGAAAGTGGACAACCCTGCTTGGTTTCTCTACTCAAGCAAAAATTACTAGAGAGGACCCACCCACTTTAATTTGAGTCTCTGATCCCTCATATATTCGTCTAATCAACCTTCTAATTATATCAGGGAAAGCAAATGCTTCCATTGTCCTGCTCATGAAGTCCCAGTCTACTCTGTCAAATGCTTTCTCTGCATCATGACCCACCAATAAAAGTGTTTTTTTCTTACATTCTGCTTCCCTCTGGATCATCAGTGTTCTGTTAATATTGTCAAATGTTTGCCTCCCCTCCACAAAACCACACTGATCCATATCTATCAATTTTGGTATCACTTTTGCCATTATTTTAGCCATTATAGACATAAACACTTTATAATCATGGTTTAGTATTGAAATGTGGTTGTATGAAGCTGGATCCGATGGATCTTTACCCTCTGTAGGTATTACCATTACCATTGCCTTCTTCCAGGATGCTGGTTCTTCTCCTTCTCTTAAAATACTGTTAAACAAAAACTTCTAGGTCTTTAACAGTTTTTCCTTCCTAACTTCCAAACTTCCACAGGAATACCGTTTATTCCTGGGGATTTCCTGTAGATTGGTTATACATAGCAATTTTTATCTCATCCCTTTTTATCCTAACTGTTAGTAATTGAGCCTCATCTACCTTTAACCTTGGCATATTTAACTCCTCCATAAACATTTCCATTTGCACCTTTTCTTGATTTCCATATTTCTCTGATTTATACAAACTTTCATTAAATTTCCAAAATATTTCTAATACTTCTACAGGGCCTCTTGTTATCTTCCTTGTTATAGGCTCCCTAAGTTTGGTGACAGCCCTTTCCACTTTCTGTTACCTGAGTTATTGTGCTAAAAGTTTTTTTTTGCTCTAGAATTATTATCAAAAAATAATTGCTTAACAGCAATCTTTCTAAACTCATGCATAGTATCGAGGTAATCCCTTATTTTCTGTTTTGTATTCTGCAGTTTTTCTTGTTCTAAGAAATTCCCCCTATTTTGCAATACTTTAACATTTGTCAATCCCTCTAAATAATTATTGTTACTGTTTAACCATATTTCCCTTTCTTTTATTTCCAGCCTAGTTTTAGACCCCACTTTAATTTTATCCCACTCCCTAGCTATGTTTTCAGAAGAAAATTCTATCTTCTCTAGTATCTCCTGAATTAATTCCAAAACCCACTCCTTAAATTCCTCTCTTTTCAACCAATAGGTGGGAAAGCACCAGTGTCTCATTTTTATTCCATTACCTTGTGTTTTTATTTTAGTAATTATTAGCACATGATCTGAAATAGTTATTGGATGCATTTCAAGACATCCAATTAAATGCACATGTTCCTGTGAGATATAAAATCTATCTAGTCTAGCCCAGGTTTTGCATCTCGGTGAGTAATATGTAAATTCACTCTGTACTCCTAGTACTGAATTCACATCTTCCATTCCAAACATTTTCATACATTTCTTCAAAAACCTACCCTCCTTTGTTATATTTTCCCTTCTAGACCTCCCAAACACATCTTCACTGTTGCAAACCAAATTCCAGTCTCCACCTATAAGTAATATTCCTTGCTGAAAGCTAATTATTTATTTCAGAATTTATTTAAGCTCCATTATAGCAGTTTTTGGGGGGTGTAAATGCATGCCAGTGTAATCTTCCTCCCTAGCCAGTAGCCCCTTAGTACTATATATCTTCCATTATTATCTTTTTTTCCTCTTCTATCACTGTTGGTGCTCCACTTGCAATTAATATAAGTACTTTTCTTTTCCTTTGCCCCAGGTATTCCACTGAATAACCATCCTGAAAACATTTCTTTATCAAATTCACATGTTCAGTTCTTTCCAGGTATGTCTCCTGTGGTATTTCTATGTGCGCTCTACATTTTTTTATATTTATCTGTAAGAACATTCAGATTGAAATACATTACAGAAAGCATCATTTTCTTATATAGTTATTATTACCACCTTTTATGTATAACTGATTTTTTGTTAAATGTCTAGTTCCAGCTTTTATGTTACATGTATATACTGTTCAGCAGGTTGGTCTTCTATACTGTTATTTCTTGTCATATCCATTTGTGCCTATGCCACATCTTACATGATTTTTTGTTTTTTTGAACACACTCAAACAGAGCCAACAACCCCCCAAAAAACACTCCTAAAACCTATTAACTTAATAATAACACAAAACTATGCACATCTTCAAATATTGATGTTTTTGCTTCTTAATAAAAACATAAGTTCTAAGTTGATAGCTATACAGACAGCCTAAAGTTAACCAAAAAGAAAGGTTAGTCATGCTAAGATGCATCATACAGCCTGTGGTATTAGTAAGTGTTATTTGATTTTGTATATCTTTACAGCTCTCCCAGTTGAGTAAACACTTGAATGCTTTCAGTAAATACTTTCTCCAAGCCAGTTCTCTTTATCAAATTGTCTTCTAGTGGCATGCAAACCAGACACATAACTGCAAAGGGTACTTTGTTTATCAAAAAAAAAAAGCCTTACAATATTCAATATTCTTTTTCATTTACATGCTTTGTAATACACTTGTTACTGACTGCGGTGGTGGTGCTGCAGTAGCATTTTCGCGTCATAGTAAGACGTTGTCCTGTTCGATTCTCAGCTAGAGCATCTTCTGTGTGGAGACATGCATGAATGGGCGTACCTTCATTGAAGGTTGTGCATCAGGGCTGGCAACTCGGCATGTAAAAATCCATTGTCAATCATTAGCGGACCGGAGTTCCGCTGTGGCGACCCCTAACCAGGAAAAGCTGAAAGACACAACAACAACTGGATAACTTCTAGGTTTTTAACCCAGTCACTTCCCTATGCAAGCATGGGAAAAAGCACACTGATTTTTCTTTTGTCATACTCTCCTAATCAGACCCCTCTGCTCTCTCACCATCTCAACCCCTCCTTTTTTATTGCTGTGCCTATATCTCTTAAAACTGAAGAAAGAACAACAGAGAAGGGTGAAAAAGAAAAGAAAAGAAAACAAAAGCAACTGTTTATATTAGTATCCCCATTGCATTAAAAAACTGAGAAAGCTTTACTTCAAGTCTAATTGGTTTTGTATTATCTTTAAAGCTGTCACACCTGGGGAAAAACCCTGATTGTTTTCAGAGAACATTATGTCCTAGCCAATTCTCTGTTCTTTTCATTCTTTTCCCTCAGCCAATCCTCTTCCACCAGACTATTTCATTGGTTCATAGTTATTTACTAGACTAATGACCACATGGGCCTTTTTAAGCCCAGCCATGCATCCCAAATCTCTGACAAGTTCTGATACCCTTGATAACTGTAAGCATGGGCCTGGGAGATGAACCATTTACAGGTTACCTGTGTCCATTAGAGATATAGGTGCCAAACCAGGGATGAATTTCTGGTTTCCTATACAACTGTCCAAGTTGCACTAGAATTGGGTTAGGGAGGAACTATGTTGCACATAGATGGAGACCCTGTTCCATAGATGGGGTAGTCTCTAGGATACATACCTATCACTCCAGCAGGTCCTATATATATCACAGGCAAGGTTTAAGTCTTTAGAATGGGTAATTCTGGTGCTGTTTGTTTTGTGGATATGCAGGAGGTCCATCAGAGTGGGGTCTGACAATGCTCTGTATGTCAGGCATAGATCTCCCTTCAGAAGCTTGTAGGAGACAAAATACAGGGATAGGGTGGTCTGCAGAGGACATTTTACTTATGCACTGTATTCTTTTAGTGAGGAACCTCTGTGGACATTCCAGTTGTTGGATATGCCTGGTTAGGTTCATACCAAAGGGGCACTGTAGGTCTGATGAATGCTGAATACAGTGGAACAATGACATCCTTGGACTTAGATACCATACCTTTGTTTATAAGTTGCGCAACATAGAATGATTTCCTCACCACTGTAGACACGTGATGGTTAAAGGCTAGATTACTATTTATGTGTTTCCCTAAGTCCCTGACTACTGGGTCAACTCTAAGTGGTGTGCTGTCAATATGATAGTTACCAGAGATGGATGACTTCCCAAAGGATACTATCATGCATTCCTTGCCATTTAGTTTCTCTTTCAGATTGTCTCCAGTTTCTCTTTATCAGATTGTCTCCAAGGAGACATGAAGCTCAGCTGCAGAAATGCTACTTAGTATACATACATTCAGTTACTAGAAAAAGCCTTATAATATTAAATATTATTTTTCATTTATTTGCTCACTCTCTTAGAACAAAGGTCCTTAATCAATCATTTTCTCATGCAAGAATGAAAAAAAGTATATTAATTTGAACTTTGTCATGCCTTTTTAACCAGGCTCCTTTTTTAAATCATTGCATTGCCTATATTTCTTAAATGTGTACAAGAAGAAAAAGAGAGGAGGGGAGAAAAAGAAAAATAACACCTGCTTATAATCCCCATTACACTTAAATAGGATGCAAAGAAAACCATGCACCACAAATACAGTACTATTAAGAAAAGAAAGTGTTTTCTTTACTTACAGTTGGCATTTTCCCCTCGCTTCCCCTCCCCAAAACATTTTCCAAACATTAATGACATGAAGTAGGGCATATACTTTAGAGTCCCCCACACATCAAACAAATTTTGAAAAAGTTCAATATTTCCAGATTTTCTTGTTCTATTTCACAAATATAATTATTGCATTGTAATCTCACATTAAGTTACTGATTTTATTACTGTTTGTCTCCATCACCCAAATCCTGTCTCTGCTTTATTTCTAACATACTCTCAATTCTTCTAGTCAACTCTCATGCTCCTTTCCTTCTCTCCAACATTTTTAGTTGAAATACTGGAAAAGGTTTCACAGGTGCAGTCTCTCTGTGGTCTTTATTACCAAAGGAACAAGAAGCAGAATCTCCTTCTGTTTCACAGCTCAGTTTTTGTTGGACAAACTTTTATTTCCTCCTTTGCTTGCAGTTCTTCAAAAATGATTCTGTCCCTCCAGAGAACAACACCTTGAAGACAGCTGGATACATCAGTTTGAATCACACAATATTCTCAACATTGTCTGAACAGTGGAATGAATTTACTTCTCTTTTGCCTGGTGTACAATGAGTAATCATTCTTCACAAACACACTGCTGTCTCCCACTTTTAGTATTTTGTCGTTCTGACATTGCTTTGTCAAAATCAACTCCTTCTGATGGTAGGATTGCATCTTTACTATTACAGGTCTAAGTTGCTTTCTTGTAGCTAGGTTTGAAGCATACACACAATGTGCCCTTTCAACTAACAATTCCTGCTGTGGAATACTACTCTAGTTGCTTATTTGTGCTTTCATAAAATTAATGCAGTCTGTTTCTTCCAGCTTTTCTGGTATAGCTGAAAATCTCAGGTTTTCCCTATGTGTTCTGTCCACTAATTCTGTTATTTTTTTAAACATCTCTTCCTGAGCAGTCTCATATTCAGCCAGCCTTTTCTTCATTTCACCCTCTGATTTTTGCAGCTTTATCATCTCATCTGAATATCTGTTTAAAGCTCTTCCATTTGTTCCAGCCTTTTGTTGTTTGTATTGATATACTCTATTAGTGTTTTGTTTATTTTAACCAGGCCTCAATGCAGTTGTCTTATATTTTCCTGTAGGTTATTGGACGTCATTTCTGAAGGTTGCATTACTTTTTGTTGAAGAGCTGCAGAACTCTCCCCAGTCAGCATTTCTTCCTCACTTTTTGTAGCTGATTTTTTTCCAGGACTTCTGTATTTCTTTATTCCTGGCATACAGGCAGTGTACTTACTAGCCAGTTACTGAAATGTACCCATAAACATAAGTCTACTGGCCTTCTCTGCTGAGTTTCTGTTTTCACACTGGGTGACTAGAAACAAGCTGTTACTTAGTGTGCAGCTATCATGGAAGTCCTAAATTACTGGAAGTAATCTTTTGAAACAAAGCTGAAGCTTGAACTGCTTTTTTCTGAACAGCTGCTGAATCCTTCCCAGACAGTGTTTTCTCTTCACCTTTTGTGGTTGATTTTCTTTCAGGTTTTTCAAGTTTCTTCTTTGCTGGCATCCAGGTAATATAATTACTAGCCAGTAACTGAATTTTACCAAAAAACATTTCAATGGTACTTTTTCTCAGTTTCTGTTTTCACACTGGGAGAGCTGAAGTTATGCTATTGATCAGTGTGCAGCCATCTTTGAAGTCCCATAAGCAAGACAGCTTTAATAAGTTTGATAGTGTCTAAGGGGTGGAGAGGACTTGACAGTTATTTATACACAGAAATTGGCCTACATACCTGGGGCATCTCCAGTAATTGTCTGTAGGGGCTATCCAACTCTGCCCTAACATCCAACACCATGCTGGGGAACTTTGTATAGGTGCCATTACCTCTGAAAGAGGCCAGAAACTACTCAGTCTCCATGAGAGGTGTTACATTAGATGCCCCCACCTGTTGCTCTATTTTCCTATGCCAAGAGTTTTTTTTGGGGGGGCGCCACATATAATATCACTTCCCTGCAGTACACCATTTCATAAACACAGTTGTAACCACCAACCCTATTAATGTTTGACACAATATCATCCCTGGCATGGTCTCAGTAGACTTGGTCAGCTGCATATGGGTCAAAGAGCCATAATCCATGGAGAGAGAGGACCTGGAGTAGCACCTTATTCTCTGCATCTGAGAACTAAGGCTTACACATGGATGCCCCAACAGATTGAGTAGTGTGCTTCTGCCTGCCTTGTATTTTAGGTATTGCTCAGTTGGTATGGATAACAATGGAATTATCAGCCTTGTCCCTGCATGCCCCTTGCAAATCCTAACACCACCAGTGTCCTCCTTGCCCATTTAACATGCTATTTGTGTACCTGACAGTTATATATCTGTATCCACACTCTAATTAATCTAAGGCACATAAATTTACTGAGTACACAACTCCCACAAAACAATCACATACCACTGCAAATTATGAAGGTGACATTACAGTGCCTCTTAGTTTTTTTCTGAAATATTTTATTAAGATTTTGAAAAAAGAGATAAGATTACAAAAAAATGAACTTACAAACAAAATACAATGCCAAAATATGGTGAATCATAGATTTAAGGAACAAATAAAGTGTAAGAAATAGTTTTGCTACCAAGATATGTGTCATGTATACAGCAATCAGATGTACTTACTGAAAGTAGTGCCATATGCGCTGTGCAGATGCTTTGAAGTGTGCTCTGATTATGTGCTCATGGGCATACTTCCATTAAGCCTAACATTCCTGCAACCCAGCAATTGCTGTACCCTTGCAATCCCCCTCTCAATACACCTTTCCCCAATACACTTAGCAGTACTGACAAACATATATCTTAATATATGAGTAGGATGAATAGCAATTAAAAGCAGCCATACTACAAATGAATGAAGTAAAAAAATAGTACTTACTTTATACAAGCAGTAGTATTTTGAAGGAATCTTCTGAAATTCACCTTTGGCAGGTTGTGATCTCGCTACAGTTTTCTTCTGCAGCATGATGAGGCCCTCTGCCTACCATTGCATTTATATCATGTAAATTCATCTGGGTGTGCACAATATGCTAATTAGGGCTCATCTCATTATTGTTTGTGAATCATTCAATTTGTGCAACCTGCCATGCATCACACTCAATTGTATTTCATGCCATGCACATGTCTAGGTCCCTGCAGGCAGTACTACCCATGTGAGGTCTATTTCATGCCTACAGCAGAAAAATTGTAATTGCAAATATAATTGTCTTTAAATAGAATTATGCTAATGTCTGATTTCTTACAAGCATATACAAGGAGTTGTATAGACCAACCACTTTGGGCATCTACTGTGGTGTGCAGTATCCTCAAGCTAGGAAAACATGGATCACAGATTGCACACCACTGCATGGCTAGCCACTCAATAGTGTAAAATATGGTTCTAGATGATCTGGTCATGTTGACTAATGTCACCAAATGGTCATGGGTATTTGCTGGTGATAAGTGGGTTGAGAACCCAGTCTACTCTGACCTACACCAGAGACCCATACTAATGGTGGGAGAGGTGTATGTGCCCCTATTGGACAGTGTGTGCCCACCATAAAGCTCAGCAGTCTTGGGCCAATAAAGCTACTGGCCAGCCTAGGTTACCTGGGATAGCTCTGTTGAGCGAAAGCTGGACATAAAACCTATTAACCTGCCAAACATGAACTAAGACTTGCTATACTCAATGTAGGTTTACTGATAGGATGGAGCTTGGAAGTGTATGACATGGTGGTACAGAGGAGGCTGGGCATCCTATGTGTCCAAGAGACAAGATGGAAGGGCAGTGCAGCAAAGACAATTGGCTTGAGATACAGAGTCTACTACTTAGGAGGAGGACATGCTAGAAATGGCGTGGGAATTGTGGTGAGAGTGAGGCTTCAGAAAGCAGTAAGGGATTTCATCAGAATTAGTGACAGACTCATAGCAATCAGACTCCAGGGTAATGATAGGGCAGTATTCATAATCTCAGGCTGTGCCCCACAGCAGGGTTGTGATAGTGAGAATAAGAGAGCATTCAGGCAGCAGTTGTGGGACCTACTTGATAAAGCAGGATAACAGGAATTGATGTTAATAATGGGTGACTGGAACGCACATATCGGGACAGACAGAACTGGATAGGAAGACTGCCTGGGTCCACATGGATGGGGCAACAGGAATAAAGAAGGAGAGGCCATTCTAGATTTCTGTCTGGCAAATGGCTTGATAGTAGCCAACATATGGTTCAGAAAGAGAGACAGCCACAAGATTACATCCAAGAGTGGCCAACATGCAACTCAGGTAGACTTCCTCATAGTAAGGAAAGGACATTGGGGTAGCATCAGTGACTGCAAAGTCATCACTAGTGAAACAGTTGGACCACAGTATAAACCACTGGTTGCCACAATCAGTTGTAAGAAATGGTCAGAGAAGGCTCTAAGGTTAACAGAGACCAGGCTGAAGACTTAACTGGAGGGAAAGTACAACAGTTCAAGGAATTACTCAGGGCTGTAACAACACAAGAACAGGAGGAAATAGGTGAAGTTCAGAAGAATGGCAGCACCTCAAAACAGCATGTGTGAGGACTATGGAATATATATGTGGCTGAGCCAGGTATGGAAATAAGGTGCATAAGCAAAGTTGGTGGTGGAATATAGAAGTCTAGGAAGTCATCAAAAGAAAGAAAGAGTGCAGGAAAAATTGGGAGGTAGAAAAGATGGACCAGGCTAGGAAGGAATACTGTTTGCTAACAAAAAAGCTAAGAAAGGAGTTGAAATAGCAAAGAACAGGGCCTTGGAGTCACTCTACCAGCTTCTGGAACGTGACTCAGTAGGTCTCACAAAGAAACTATATAAGGTTACAAGACAAAGACAGAAAGATACAGAAGATAGCCAGGCACCCTTCATAAGGAATGCCAGCAACAATCTGCTCACCAGTCCACAGGACATCAAAGGCAGATGGAAGGTGTACTTCCAGCAGCTTCTGAATTATGAAAACCACACAGAAGCTGTACTGCCCCAGACACAGCCTATGATGAGAGAAGAAGAGGAGCCCACCCTAGAAGAAGTAAGAATAGCACTAAGAAAAATGAAGTCAGGGAAAGCAGCAGGCTCAGATGAGGTCACAGTAGATATGATAAAAATTCTGGGTGACATAGAGGCGAAATGGCTCCTGAGGGTAACCATAGCAATGTGAAGAGAAAGGCATATCCCAGATGAATGGAGAATAAGCATACTCATGCCAGTGTACAAGAACAAAGGGGACATCCATAACAGTGGGTTGTACAGAGGTATCAAGCTCCTGTCACACTGTATGAAAGTTCTGGAGACAGTGATTGATAAATGGATGCACAGAGTAGTAGAAAGTAAGATGGGAGATGAGCAGTTCAGATTCAGATCAGGATGCAGCACACCTAAGCCAATATTTGCAGTGAGACAGATAGTTGAGAAGAAGCTAGAGATGAGGAAAGAGTCCAACTGGGCATTCCTAGACTGGGAGATAGCATATGACCAGGTCCTAAGAAAGCTGATTTGGGCAGTACTGTGATGGTTTCATATCTTGGAATCATTGGTAGAATTAGTGCAGGCTATGTTCAAGGACCCAATGACTGAAGTATGAACAGTGTTCAGTCTCACAGAGGGGTTCCCTGTAGGAGTAGGTGTGTACCAGGGTTCAGCTCTGAGCCCGCTGCTGTTCATACTAGTGATGGACTACATTAGCAAATAGGTCGAAGGGGACAGATCATCAAAGTTGCTGTATGCAGATGATGTGGCATTACAGGTATACTCTTGAGCAAGAACTTCAGCAAAAGATAGGGGAATGAAATGCAAAACTGATGGCACATGGAATGAAACTAGTTACAGACAAGACAGTGGTAATGGCAGCAAATTGGGGAAATCAGAAGAAGCTGAGAAGTGAGGTAGAAGGGAAGATAACAGAACAGGTTAATAGCTTAAGGTATCTGGAAGGGGTGGTTGACAAGAAGGGAAGTCTGAATGAAGAGGTCAGAGCTAGAATCAGGGGATCTGCAGTCAAGGAGCATAAAGTATCCGGTGTAGTGTATGACAGAAGAATGCCAAAGAAGCTGGAAAGCAAGGTGTGCAAAACGGTGGTTTGACCACTACAACTGTATAGTACAGAAACCTGGGCAGAAAAGACAGAGCAGATGAGGAAGTTAGAGGTGAAGGAAGTGAAGTGCTTGAGAAGGGTGTTAGGGTGCATACTATGGGACAGATGAAGAAATGAGGGCATAAGAACAGAAGCTAAAGTAGTTCTGATTGCTGAAAAGATCAAAGAGAACAGATCATGGTGGTTTGGGCACATGCAGAAAACCAGAAGACAAACTGGTGAAGATGATTTGGGACAGACAGGAAGAAGGTAAGAGGAAATGATGGCACCCAGCAAAGAGGTTGATGGATTGCGTGAGAGAAGATCTGTGACAGTCAGGCATGAGTATCGAAGAAGACAAGAGTGTGGCATTGAATCAAGAGAGATGGAGACAGTTAACACTAAACTATTGAAATGCTGTACTGATGTAGTGCTTTCAATGGTCCTGGACCAGATCTCTGTGATAATGCATTTATTGATGCTTTCCAGAGGGGGGGGTGCTTGTAAGGAATGGATTTTTTGTTAAGACTTCTAGTACTGAGCAGCAATAACTTTGTTATCCGGATTTTGTTTTGTTATGTTGGAAGCTTTCAAAGACTGGTGTTGCCTAAAAATGCATCATGGGGGTAGACAAGGATACTGAAAGTATAGAAAAGCCTTGGGAGGATAGGTTCAGGACATCCCTGGCAAAGCAGTTAGGACTATCTACCATCTCCTTTCAGGCAGATATATATTGTTACTCTCTTTGAATGACACTAGAAGGTAAGCCAATTGTTGAAGTCAGTAATCTTTTGTTGATATTGTGGCATTATTCTTGGTGATGTTAGAATGTGTTTCAAGGCTAGGTTTGTACCTGCCTCAGACACATACACCAAGAGCTCCATCATGTCTCTCTTGGAATCATCCAGAGATGTACATCTCAACTTATTTCCACTCACATGTAATATGACTGTGTTATGTGTGTAATTGTGTGAAGGAACTTGAGTGCATGCATGATGTAGCAAATTCTGGCACCCAGTAGGTTCAGAGGTGCATACTAGGCTAACAACCACTAGCACCCTTATAAGCCTAGCTGTGCAACCCAAATGTGACCCACAAATTTGATTTATATGGGTGGTGATTTACTGACTGCCTCTGTCCATCAGAGACATGGGAGCCAGATCACAGGTGAATTTCTGATTACCCATCTCTTGGTCCAAGTTGCGCTTAAAAAGGGATAGGGAGGAACTCTGCTTCACATAGATGGGGAGCCTGTTCCAGAGAATGGGAATTCTCTAAGAAACTTATCTGTCTCTCCAAGATGTTCTATTTATATTGCAAGCAAAGTTTAGGTCTTTTAATTTAGTAGTTCTGATGCTGTTTGTTTTGCGGATGTGCAGAAAGTTCATCAGAACAGGTTCCAGGGATGTCCTGTATGCCAGGGAAAGATCCCCTGTCTGAAGTCTGTATGATACTGAGTAAAGAGACAAGGCTTTGAGGCGATCGGTATAGGACATTGTGTTTACTCCCTGTATTCTTTTTTAAGGTACCTTTATGGACATTCCATTTGCTGCATGAGTGGTCAGGTGTATACTGAAGGGGGCATTATACTCCATGATGGGTCTGATGAGGGCCGAATACAGTGGTATGATCACCCTTCTGGACTTAGATCCCATGCTCTTGCTTATAAGTTGAGCAACATAGAAGGATTTTCTTACTATCTTGGACACATGTTGATCGGAGGCTAGTTTACTGCCTAGATTTTCCCAGATCCCTGACTAGGGAATCAACTTTAAGGGTGTTTTATTGATAACCTAGTTCTCCAGGGTTGTAGACTTCCCAAAATGTACTGTAATGCATTTATTGGTATTGAATTTTAAGCCATGGCTTTGACACCAAGCATTTATCTATATTAGACCTTTCTGAAGGATGCTCTCATCTTGGAGGGATTCAATGACTGCTCCCAGTTTGCAATAATCTGCGAGCTTGGTCAGCCAAAGGCCTTTAACATTGGCTTTGATATCCAAGAAGTAGATACCAAAGAGGAGTGGGCCAGCACAGAGCCCTGGGGTACTCCACTGGTGAGTGGCCTCTTTGTGGAGGTGGCCTCACTGATTCTAACATCCTAGCTCCTATCAGTGAACCAGCCAGCTATCCAACAGGTTATAAAGGAGTTTATACCTAGTTCCATAAATTTGTTGACAATGCCCAAGTGGAGTATTGTATCAAATGCTTTAGCCAGATCTAGGTAGGCAACATGCACCACCTCCTCTCATCCATTGTCTTAGTGACCTTTTCAAAGAAGACTACCAGATTCAGTAAGGATGACCTTCCTTTGACAAAGCCAAACTAGGATGGATACAGTGTGTGGAGGTCTCCTATGTCCTTGTGGATAAATTTGATGATTATTCTTTTTATGGCTTTGAAAATAAGACCAGTAAGGCTAAGGCATCTGTAGTTTCTAGGATCTGTTGAAGGTCCTTCCTTATGAAGGGGGATGATTGTTGCAGTCCTCTAATTACATGGCATAAAGCCTGTTTTAAGAGTGTAATTAAATAATGACTCCAGGGCGGCCATGGTGGTGCAGCGGTTAGCATTGTCACCTCACAGCAAGAGGTTCTCCGGTTTGATTCTAGGCTGGGGTGGCTTTTGTGTGGTGTCTGCATGTCCTCTCTGTGGTCGCGTGGGTTTCCTCCGGGTGCTTTGGTTTCCTCCCACATCTCAAAAAACATGCTGTAGGTGGATTGGACACTCTAAATTGGCCCTAGGTGGGAGTGCATGTATGTGTATGCCTTCTGTGGAAGGTTGGGTGCCGGGCTGGCAACTCGACACTGTAAAACTCCACTGCCAATCATGAGCGGACATGTGATCCACTGTGGCGACTCCTAACCGGGAAAAGCCGAAAGAAGAAGAATTAAATAATGACTCCAGGGGTCCTGATAAGTAATATTTTCAACTATTCAGGACACCCCCATGGCAGCTCCTTTAATCTGTTTATAAGTTTCTCCTTCAAAATAAATAAAGTTAATGGACAAAACTAGCTCCACCAAATTCATTTCTAAGAAAATGTCATCATTTGTCAGAAAATCACACTTTAGAAGGGTCTCATTAAACATCTCCAGTCCTTCTTTCTTGGGAATACATGAAAACAAGTCTATAACATCAATAGTTAAAAATTAAAAATGATCACTCCACAGTTCCTGTGTTATTCATCCTAAAAATTCCATGAATCCTTTAAATGTGTGTAGTTCACTGAAAAAAAAGTTTCAAAAATCTTTCGATGAAAACACCAAGGGATACGCCTTTGAACCATGAGTTAAAATGATAGGCCTTGGGAGGGAGGTGAGGTTAATATTCTTATGAACCTTGGGGATACCAAAAATTGTTGGAATTAAAGGGGATCTATTAAATAAAAATGCATATAAATGATTAAAAATTAGTCCCTATAGGCGACAAGCTTCTAAGAATAAATAAGTCCCTTTATGGGCAATATTAATTTAATTTTGTGGTATAGTAGTATAAGTGTTGCTATCTAGTAAAATGTTAAACATTTTCCCTACATAGTTTATAATGTCAAAAATGACCCCCCCCAGCACCACCACTATTGTCTGGTTTCATGATTCTAATAATACCCTTTCTTCCTTTCCCAAGTTCTTAAATCCTCTGGAAAGATGGGATAAGCTATGTTTGTGGATATCAGTCTCACAAGCTTTTTCAAAGGCACTAATCAATGGATGAGTTGGAGGGGTTGTAGGTAGTTTTCCTTTTAAACCTCTCTTTATTGATAAATTCCTTACCCTCAAACTGAACTGCTAAATTCAATTTCCTTGTAAAAATTCTTAATTAGAATGCCCACCAAACTTTTATTTTTTACTCGGTATAATGTTGAATCCTTTTTTAAAACCCTGGACCATTGTTTGTGTTTATGCATTGTGAGCATTTAAGAATATGAAGGGTGACCTATAGCTGGCTAGGATATTATACAGGATTTTGTCTATGGTGATCATCCTATTTGACCAACCTAGAGGTATGCTTGTTACTGATGAATATTGAGACACCTTCATCTTTAGCCCTTGTCTGTGTAGCTATTGATCTAAAAGTGTGGAAGGCACTGAAACCTTGCACAGCTGGGGTACTCTCTGCTACTTTAAACTATGCCTCAGTAACTGCATAGATATCTATATTCTCAAGTGTGAGGAGGGTTTGGAGGGAGTGTAGTTTTTTGTCTAGGCTTCTAGTTTTGAGAAGTAACACCTTGAGGTTCAGTTGAGTTGATTGTGCTATGTCGGTAGGTTTGTCAGTTTGGCATGTCCTAAAAAAGGCACTATGTGGGTGTATACAATTTTAGCCAGTATTTGATAGCCTAGAGGGGAGAGGTGCAGACAATCGTTGGCAAGGCAACATGGTCTGTAACCATGTCCTCCTAACCTGACAAATATTGGTTTACCTTAGAATGACACCAGAAAGACAGCCAGTTGTTGAAATCAATCATTGTTTGCTCATATTATGACATCATCCTCAGTGATGGTAATATGCTGCTCAATGTTAGGCTCATACCAGCCTGAGACACACAGTCTGAAAGCTCCATAATGTCTTTCTTTATATAGTCCCGGGAGGTACATCTCGGGTCATTTACACCTACATGGACTGTGATGGAATCATACTGGTACTTGTGGTGTAATGACTTGAGTGCATCCGTGATTTGGTAGATAAACAACTAACATTGTTCATGCCTGGTTATAGGGGCATCAGTATACATCACAATGTAGTCCCCTTTGATGAGAGTTCTGGGATGTTTGTTTGCTTGTCTTAGGGGCTTAGTGTTTGGGGATCCACTGAGAGTGACACTATTCGTTGTGTTAGGTGTTGTTTTTTTGCTGAGTGCCTTTGGGCTTGCTGAGGCATAGCTTTGACAACCAGTGATCTTGGCAATCTTTGCTGTTTAGGAAGATTGCTTTAAGTGCCTTAGCATACGTTAGTCTATGTGTATGTTGTGTACTATGTGAGGTGGGTGTTGTGTGTGGTTTTGACAACTTGATTTGCACTTGTATGTGAGAGTTTAGTCTCTAGTGTCATTGTGTGAGTACACCTCTCACATACTGTGTCTGCTTCTTTAACGATTAAGTGATTGCCAGTAAACATGAGACAATTGCTACATTGTCTCAAACTGCCCATATCCACCAAGCTGGCTACAGAGAAGTTAGGAAATTGCATATGAATACTGTCCAGTCCTTTGATTTGTGAGCTACAAGAGGGTGGTGGATTGGGGTTAGAAAGCTATTAAGGATGCTTTATCAGAGCAGATTATGCTAAACAGTTCTAAATTCTACTAACTTTAATGTTACCGAATTCAACTAAATCTCTAGGTATTGTCACTTGACTCCCAACTAGCTGCTCTAAGCTTGTTGGCGCACAAGGTATTTGGGCTATATTGCTGTTTTACAGGGTACAGTTTTATGAACCATTCCTTCTAGGTGTTTGCTACTGTACAGGGCACTGCTAACCCATGCAAACATGCAACATTTCTGGCAGCACAGAATAAAATAAACAACTAACTTAATGAGCCCTCTAGCCAATAAAATGACTACACTATGAGTCCTTGTGTGTATTCCCCAACTTAGACCAGGCAAACATCTCTAGCCACAAGATGAATAAATCCAGTCCTCAGGTTCAATGCTACCACAAACCACATAAACAGCTAGCTGTCAGTCCTTTGCTGAACGGAATTTCAGGATAGTCTTACAGCAATAGCAGTGCAAGGAAGAGCAAATGTTTGCTTTTACAAAAAAAAAAAAATCAGTGAAATACACACATAAAAGCAGGAAATACTAGTGATCATTCAGAATAGCTTAAATGAGATTTAGAAATCAAAGGAACTTAACTTTGCCTGGATGGCACTGGATACAAGTAAAACCACTATGTGAATGCAAGCTAGGACCCCAAGATTTGCTGAACTCCTGGAAACTGAGCAGGAGACAGTATGTAGTAAAGGAGGTTTACTCAAGAGCTCACTGGTTTGCCGGGTGGGCACTCAGTATCATGGATCTATGGAAAATAATGTGTGAGAAGAGTACATAAATGGCTTATACCCAACAGCCTATAGCAATAAAAGGGGGGAGGGAGGGACTTTGGAAATAAGATTGACATGAGAGATGGAGGCTACAGACACAGCCTTATTATAAAACAACACTAGCAATAAGGGTGGGAGGGGTGAGGAAAAACAACCAGGCGAACTAGAGAGGCATAAAATCAAATAAAGGCAATATTGGAGCCACAAAATACAACTTTAAGTGGGTAAAAGATAGAATATAAAAGCACTGAAGCACAACTGGAGCAGAGACAATTCTCTCACTATTGACCTATTATAGTTTAAGCCACCAGACTATGCAATAATTTACTAGTAATGGTATTTATGGAAAAAATGCAATAATAAATGACAAAGGCTCAACATCTCACAGGATTACACAACTCTGCCATCACTGTGGATTAAACTGTAAGACTATGGGCCAGCAGTGTTTAAAATACAAACATATAGGTTTTACAAGTAATTCTACTTGTGGAAATAGAAATGCACAATAACACAGAAAAACAATCTTCTGACAACCGTTAATAACAAAACTAAGGTCCCAGAACAAACTTAAAAATACAAACAGATGGATCAGAGCAGAAAAGTACAATGCATTATTATCACATAGTTCACTAAGTGTAGCTCAAATATTTAAGCAAAATTGAAATAATTAAAATAATTTAGTTCTGTTTCTTTTTTTTTTGAAAAGCCAGTTACTCACAGTTCCACACCTCTCCAAGTCTTGGATAAAAGACATTAGGTGGGGGCAGCTCTCTGCTGGAAATAGGAGCTAGCTAGAGAGCTATCCAGTCAAATAAAGGCAATGTTGGAGCTGTTTCAGAAACTTTTAGCACAATGTGTTAGTGGGGGATGGCGTAGACACAGAATGCAACATTAAGCAGGTAAAGGATAAGCAGAATATAAAAGCAGTGGAGCAGAAACTAGAGCATAGACAGTTCTCTCATTATTGACCTTCTACTCCAGTTTAAGGCACCAGCCTATGCAGTAATTTACCAGTAACATTAAAGTTCCACACCTCTTCAGTTTAAGGCATCAGACTATGCAGTAATTTACCAGTAACATTAAAGTTCCACACCTCTCCAGTTTAAGGCACTGGACTATGCAGTAATTTACCAGTAACATTAAAGTTCCACACCTCTCCAGTTTAAGGCACCGGACTATGCAGTAATTTACCAGTAACATTAAAGTTCTATACCTCTCCAGTTTAAAGCACCAGACTATGCAGTAATTTACCAGTAACATTAAAGTTCCACACCTTTCCAGTTTAAGGCACCAGACTATGCAGTAATTTACCAGTAACATTAAAGTTCCACACCTCTCCTGTTTAAGGCACCAGCCTATGTAGGGTTACCACCTTTTCAAATGGCCAAAGTGGGATATTTTTGGTACAAACATCAGATTTTACAGGCTGACACATACCCACAGCCAGTACAAAGGAAATAACTTAACTTTTTTGCCTAAGTAAAAGCTTATTCTTGTAGCATTTTAGTTGCTTATTCTGTTTCTTATAACATTTAGGTATTTCCGATACAGAATATCTGTTTTATGCAACTATTATATAAAATATAGGAAATCATTTTGTCCTAAAATCTCAGGACATTTGCTATTTTTACAATTTTTTGTCAGGACAGAACTGCCCAAAGAGGGACTGTCCCTCGCAAAGTGGGACAGGTGGTAACCCTAAGCCTATGCAGTAATTTACCAGTAACATTAAAGTTCCACACCTCTCCAGTTTAAGGCACCAGACTATGCAGTAATTTACCAGTAACATTAAAGTTCCACACCTCTCCAGTTTAAGGCACCAGACTATGCAGTAATTTACCAGTAACATTAAAGTTCCACATCTCTTCAGCTTAAGGCATCAGACTATGCAGTAATTTACCAGTAACATTAAAGTTCCACACCTCTCCAGTTTAAGGCACCAGATTATGCAGTAATTTACCAGTAACATTAAAGTTCCACACCTTTCCAGTTTAAGGCAACAGACTATGCAGTAATTTACCAGTAACATTAAAGTTCCACACCTTTCCAGTTTAAGGTGCCAGACTATGCAGTAATTTACCAGTAACATTAAAGTTCCACACCTCTCCAGTTTAAGGCGACAGAATATGCAGTAATTTACCAGTAACATTAAAGTTCCACACCTCTCCAGTTTAAGACACCAGACTATGCAGTAATTTATCAGTAACAAAGTTCCATGCCTCTCCAAGTCTTGGATCGCCAGCTGACTTCACCCTTTCTTTGTACAGCCTGGTGAGTGGTGCTTTGGTATGTCTCACTATGGAGTCACCTATGACTAGAATATTGGATTGTGAAGAGGTTTGCCTTATGGCTTGTGAAATGAGTCAATATGACTCCTAGATGTATGTTTTATGGTGGTTGCAGTCTGCGTTGAATGTTTGTGGCTTTGCTTTGAGAATTTGTTTTTATGGTTACATTTAGGAGGTCTTTGTTGTTTACCGTATGTAGGTCTATGTACTTGGTCTGAAATGTGTGATTGGCTTAATGTGGTGGTGCGTGTTATTGACAGCCTGTTTGTTATTTGTAGTGACTTTTTGTAAGAGTTTTGCCTTCAGTAACATTATCTAACTATATTTCTTGCACACTGTCGCAGTTTGTCTAAGTAGTAGGTGAGATAATTCCTATATTGTCTCAGATTGCCCATTTCAATCATGCTGGCTATAGAGAAAGATGGAAAATGCAAATTTGTGGTTCCAGATGCTTACTAATGTAGGCCAAAAGGGCAATATTGCCTAAGTGGTTTGGAAGTGATTTACTGGAAAGAAGAATCTAAGTCTCCACACAAAGAGCAACGTGTCTCTTAGAACAAAACCAGAGCCTCTTTGCACAGTTACTGAGAGGGAACATTTCAACTCATAGCTAAAATATTGGTTTGGGGTATACAAAATAGTGTGGATAAAGAAAATTTTGTTTGAGTACCAAAACCAGGTAGGTAGTAAGTGATTAGTCTAGACTTGCTGAAAATCACCTTTGATATGCAGCTATGTACTACTACTTAACTCTGTGGTTTATACAGCTACAACTGGGAGAATGACTAAAGTAAGGTTCCTAACAGAGAATTCAAAAATAAAAGCACCTGCATGTGTCAAGTACAGTGTTGTGCCACAATGCACAGAGCTCCAGCAACCACTGGTTAGCTGAGTGGAAAATTGAAAGAACCAATAAGAAAGTAGTCAGAACTCCCAGCTAATAATGTCTTCCTCTCAGAAACAGCAGAAAATTATTCCCTGCTGTGAAATAACCAATACTGCTTTCAGCAAGTTTACACTTAGACCAGAAAACCAACTGAAAACTTTACTTTAATGCAAGATTACAAATAAAACAAATACCACTAAGACTCCAATGGTAAGATTAAGTTGTAAAAGTAGGAAAACAGTGGAAAGTTACAGGGAATGTGTTTTCATTAGCCAGATTGAGCTGTTCTGTAATGCATTTACAAAGAACACTCAGTGTAACAAAATGGAAGATCAGTTAGTTATACAACCAGGTGAGTAAGAAGTGCACAGCAGTGCACATCATCTATTTTAACTAAGCTGCAGTTTAATGTACAATGAAGGTAACTGTATGAAATGTCAGGACCCATTGTAATGCTCAGACTAAATGGCTGAATATCTGGACTTCATATATTAAGTCCAAGACTGCCATCTTTCAGAATATTCCCTTTATTCTCAATTGTGGCAGTCTCAAAGTTATTATATACATAGCTTCTTGAGTTCATAGGAGGTTACTAGGCTATTGGCCCTAGGGCCTATATAAGCCTAGCCATGTTATACCCTTGTTCCCTTACTGACCAAGTTGTACAGTCTATATTTGCAGAGTGAGTCTATAATCAGCACTGACTGCCCTTATTCAAGAAGGACATAGGTGATTCACTTGGGGTAAATTTACTGTCTCCCATCCAGTTGTCTAAGTCGCACTTAAATAGGGTCATTTTTAGGAGTTCTCTCACTTCTCCTGCTGCTCCCACACTTAACATCTTTACCTTCACAGTTCCATACATCCCATCACCATCATCCTAGTTGTACTATCCAACATGCTGCAGCATACTCAACCTTTAACTGATCGAAAATAACATTCACCTTATACTCTCCCAATACCACACAACCCATCACCATCATCCTAGTTGTACTATCCAACATGCTCCGGCATACTCAACCCTTAATTCACGCAAGATAACATCCACCTTATACTCTCCCAATACCACACAGCCCATCACCATCATCCTAGCTGCACCATCAAACACGCTGCAGCATACTCAACCCTTAATTCACCCAAGATAACATCCACCTTATACTCTCCCAATACCATACAACCCATCACCATCATCCTAGTTGTACTATCCAGCATGCTCCGGCATACTCAACCCTTAATTCACACAAGGTAACACCCACCTTATACTCATCCAATACCACACAACCCATCACCATCATCCTAGCTGTACTATCCAAAATGCTGCAGCATACTCAGCCCTTAACTGACCCAAGATAACATTCACCTTATACCCTCCAAATGCCACAGACTTTTTCAAACACAACCTACATTTACACAACCCATAATACATAAGCTGAAATTAAAATGAAATGCTTATCCACAGCCAACATATCTCCTCAAAGCTAAAACTCAGGTGTGACATCCATCCATACCATGGACCGGCTACATCTCCACAAACCTTAAACTTTACAACCCACACAAACTACCCCCCAATACAACATACCATTTATTGTTCTTCCCTTAACATTACATATATAAATTACCTTAGGCTTAAGCTATAAAAAAGAGTTTTTGTAAGCATGTAGCCTCTAAAAATATGACAAAATGATGAAAGTTATGAAAATGCTAAGCTTCTTACAAATGTAAAGATATTAGTTTGTTTTCCACTGGCAAATGTTCAGTGCAGTCGAGATGCCAACAGCTGGGGGCAGCTCTGTATTATTTTCTGAGTGAAATTTACAAAGACTCATTCCATGGAGACAAGCTATCTGCAGGTGTAAGAAGTTAATCTTGAGAATTCTGAGTATTCTTTTCTGAGGGAAAAGCAAAATTTAAAGGTACAATGGCAAGCAGTTCATTGAAAAAATAAGTTTGAAATTATGGGAAGTGTATAAGAGGTAACCTTCCTAGCAGCCTTAATACTTTAATGTAGTCAACAGAATAGTGTGCAGTTTTATTTAAAAATTGACAGTATGCTTTTTGTTAGGGTTAAAAGTCAACATTTTCTGAAAGCATACGTACATGTTTTTCATATCTGGGAGGGGAAGAGAGATAAGAAAAGAATGGACAGCAATCAGTGTAAGTGGGAGCGCAGGCTGTAGCATACCTTTTAGCATGGGTATCCTTAATCTTTGGTTAGATAATGCCATCAGTTTCAGAGAATTGTTCCCTTCTGAAGGGATAAATTCCAAATTTCAAGTCTTGAAAAATGTGGCATAGGTTCAGATGGACATGAGAAGAAACAGCTATGTGTGTGTGTGTGTGTGTGTGTGTGTGTGTGTGTGTGTGTGTGTGTGTGTGTGTGTGTGTGTATATATATCCCTATCAGATGATTTTTTCAGAAACTTGAAATTCATATGGTCAGGATCATATGAGTGAGTTTTTGAAAACTCTAAGTTTTGAATGGAGATCTCAGTACAGTATGGATGGGGAAATTTACCATTTTCCTCACTGTAGTGCGATCTCAGAGTTGGTATATATAATTTTCAGGAGGTGTGGGGGGCTTGCCCTCCCTGCAAAAGCATAAAAAAGGTAGAGTTTTTGTATTTTGATGTTCGAAGTTTCAGAAACTCAATCATATGGTCTCAAAAATATGAATTTTGAGTTTCTGAAAAATATATCATCTGATAGGGATCCATATATATATATATATATATATATATATATATATATATATATATATATATATATATATATATATATGTGTGTGTGTGTGTGTGTGTTGGGGGATGTACCACTAAAAAAATGTTTTAGGAGCAAAGCAATGCTTGATATTCAGTTTTTTTTCATTTTCTGTATTTTTTTTCTGATTGTTGAGTGCAAGCATTTCAATATGGAGCCAAAAAGAATTGGTAGAAAACATTTAGATTAACTACAAGTAATTGCAATCAGATATTTAAAACTGTGAAATGACTGTTCAAGACACAAAGCCAGCAAGTTTATAAGACAGCAGTTGACAAGTGACTGATGGTACACGAGACCTCATATGAACATCAATTTTCAATGGCATTTGTCATGGTAAGATATGGCAGGAGAAGGAGAGGGTAATGCTCCATTTAGAGCACAGAGGTTGTGTGAGTAGGTGTGCAAAATATTTCTGGACCTCCACCATAAGGATTACAGCCAGAGTCTCCTGCAGCGCCCTACTGAAGCCCTTGGTGTAAGATTGAAATCTGGAATAGTTTAGTCCACTCTGTCACCCATTCCACTGGCAACCCATGGACATGGGAACAGTACCATCAACATTACAGTGACATGAGGTGATATAATCCTGACCTCCAGTGCTGATGGGAAAATAAAGTTAAACAGCAGTCACCACCTTCTAACTTCTCTTAGCTACACTTATAACATGCCACTGTGTGCCATCCACAAATATTACACAGTGTTCTTTTTATCTCTTTATACCCTGAAGGAATTGAAGTAAATAGGTAGCTGCACAGGAGGATATTGTCAAGCCTAAGAGAGTGCTGCAGTGAATATGCTTACTTCAGACTGTGCAGCTTTTATTATTGATAGCAGTACATATTCATTTCCAAACAGTATACTTTCAGACATGACTACCAGTTCTGTGATAACAGACATAGATGAAAGGTAGCAGCGTGAGGGTTGAATGTTATTACTGTGTTTGTGCAAGCAACCTGTCATATACCTGGATGAGTGGGTCAAGATATTAAGGCTGTGCTCCCACATTGTGAGAATGCTTGCGAGTTCAACCCCCCTCCCCCTACACATTTGAGCTGTCATGAAATATTTCAGTTAAGGTTACTGTCTTATTATACTAATTACTGCATTAGACTGGATAAATATGTCTGAGTAACATCTTTAGGTGGGTTGACATCTTTGTAAATGTAATTGCTTTCTTTGCTTATAGGTTCATAGGTAGGTACTAGGCTATTGGCCCTAGGGCCTATACAAGCCTAGCCAAAAAGGTACCCTGGCTTTCGCCACCCAAGAAAATTATTTTCCTGTGCCCCTGTCGAGCAGAGCCACAAAGGTGATGGCTGGGGCGAATTTCCTATTTCCCATCCAGTCATCAAAATTCTTCTTGAAGAGTGCTAACAAGGAGCTTTTTTTGATATAGATAGGTAGTTTGTTTCAGAGTATGGGAAGTCTCTGGGACAGGAATCTATCCTTCCAGCATGTTCTGTTTATTTGTTGTGATAAGGTTTAGGTCCCTAGAGTGTGTAGCTCGGAGGGATTTCTTTAAGGGGAGCATGTCCAACAGCTCTGGGTTTGACATAGCTTTGTATGTTAGGCAGAGATCGCCTCTGAGTAGGCGATATGTGACGGAGTAAATCTGGAGTTTTTTTATATGGTCTGCGTAGGGCATCTGTTTGAGGCTGGTAATCCTCTTTGTGAGGTATTTCTGTGGCTTTTCCAGTTGTTGTAGATCTCTTGTGAGGTACATACAAAAGGGGCGCTGTACTCTATAATGGGTCTAATGAGCGACGAGTAGAGGGGAACAATGACCTCTTTTTTCCTGGATGAAAAACCTTTTGTGATGAGGTGTGCCATGTAGAAGGATTACCTGACTACTATGGTGATGTGATTATAACCTGCAAATGAAATGTGTATCTGAACAGCATGCTTTCTTTGTATATATCTAAATTTGTCTCAGACATCATTACTGCATCTCAGGCTAGAGACACCTGTTGGTTTGTCCAAATATCTTACCACATTAACCCTATATCTGTCAGAATGCATGAGATGATGGCTGTTGATTCAGGTTCCTCTCTCAGTCAGTTGTATGTGCTAAATATACTATTAAATGGAGAAATGTTTTATGGTCCTTCACATATGTTAGGATTAAGTGTATCATGGTATATATATATATATATATATATATATATATATATATATATATATATATATGTGTGTGTGTGTGTGTGTGTGTATACGTCAGTGTCAGTTTTCATTGTATTTGTATTTCTCTTTCCCCTCACCCTCTTTGTTACTATACGCTCTATTACATACATTTATTTTGTTTATTATTTTTTCCTCTCCATTTACTTTACTATCACACTCAGCAGAATCACAACCTGCTACCATCCCTCAGGCAAGGCCTACTGACCCCTAAAGGTGGCAGCTACAGTGCGACCCCCACCACCAGAAACTCCCAGCACATCTGGATTCCAGAATTATGCAGTCTCCTCCACATGTCCTGTTCTACCTGCACCACTTGCACCACCTGTTTCAGATAGCTTACCACTGGATGATGGAACAATTATATTTGCCAGTAGCAGTGCTACTGGAGGTGACACCTTTGTCACCTATCAGCAGCTGACAGACATTGTGGGGAAATTATCAACAGTAAGCTGAATTGGCCAGTTGCAGAAACTCCTCCAGTGATTCACTGAGTCATGTCCTTGTCCATCACTATCTCTACCATCTGAGATAGGGACATGCAGTGACTTTACTCAGGGTGGTGAGTAATCTCCCACTGGCTCACAGCTGGCACAGACCACAGCTGTGGACACCATCCTAGTGTTTACCTCCCCTTTCTGCCCATGCCCACCCCTGTTGGTTGTTCACTACTCCCCTCAGTATTGTTATCCCTCTCTTTGTCTGATGTCTCCTTCACTATTGTGTTCCCACTCACTTATCATGTTACCCCACACTCTGTCAGTCATGTCTGTCTTCCTCTTCTTGCTAAGCTACACCTCCTACCTTCTTCTTATGTCTCTTTCTTCTTTCCACAACTTACCTTATCTTTATGTGTAAAATATTGGAACTGTCCCACAAAAAAAATGTATCCCACCTTCCCTACCACCATCCTGCTCATTTCTTAGTTGCTCACCTTATGTTCTTCTTTTTTTAAATAGTTTTTTATTGAATTTTGCATGAAAATACACATTAACAGCAAAATACTGAATATCAAAAACATGCAAAAAACAAAAACTATATACGAGGTCCATAACAGATACAATTTCATAGTTGTTATTACATTTTATCCAGAAGCTTTCTAAGTTTTAACTATGATAATTGCTTATGAGTAACATTTGTAGTTTTTGAGACAATTGTTTGTAATTCCCTATTACAAACAATCTTAGCTAATGAAATAAAATCTTTGAATGAGAGGACTTTTTTTACATTTCAAATTTAAAGTGATAGTCTTCCTTGCAATTACAAGAAGAGACCAGAGAAGGTGCACTTGAGTTCTTGGAATACAAATTGGTGTTGGTGCATTAAACAACAACAAAGAATCTGATAATTCACATTTGTCCGACCACAATGCTTTAGAGAAATTCGTAAAGTCAGACCAAAATGTGGTTACCATTTTACAATTCAGAAACATATGTACCCAGTCTGCATTTAGTATTTCACTGCATCTCCAGCGTTCAACAATATCCTTATTTGCTATCAAAGCAACTTTGTGAGGTGTAATAAAGCTCCTATGTATATACCTCCATGTAAAGATTTTCAAGAAAGGAGAGGAAGTTGTATTATTGATAGATTTAAATATTAGAGCTTTTTCATTTTCAGAGAAACTGTTTTTATTAATTTTTGTTGGATAATTCCATAAGGATTCACCTGAAATTTGAAAATCAGCACTTAGAATTTTGTAAATCTTTGACAAAGGCATGCTATTGTTTTTATTCAATGTATTTAATTCACAAAACAGGGTTAGCATTTAAGGTAATGAGCTTATATTTGAATTCCAGAATAATTTTAATTCATTAGAAATATAATCTCTAAATACTTGTGTATTTAGCTAGTTCTTGTGATTTGTGTTGTATCTAGCTATAAGAAATTTTGATTCATGGACATTGTTGTTATTTAAAAACTGATGCCAAAATTCCAGCCTCTGTTCTTTTTGATTGCTTTCCCTTTTCATCATTTTCCTATACTCTTCCTGTTTCCAACCTTTAATCTAGTCAAAAATAGATAAGCACAGCTCACACATGCCTGCCTTGGGCTTCCAAATAACTGTCTTTTGTGATCATAGCCTGTGAGACTGATCACCAAGAGCAATACATTGCCCATGTACAACACATGAGAAATGACACTGCTCATTGTATGGCAAAGAGATGCGCTGCCGTGTACCATATGTATGAATGTACTGGCCTCAGCTGGCACCATCTGCATGCATGAGCTGAGTGTTTTTGCATGGCAGCTTACACATACTACATAGGGTACAACTGTCAGGATTTGATTACTTCCTCTGCAGTGAATTCCAATGCAAAATATGCCTGTGGATAATAAATTGACATTGCAAGACTCTTCTCTATAGTACTTGCCTTTTTCACTGATTGTTTTCGGCTGCATATCTGGATCATGAGGGAGGGTTGGGACACACTTCAGTTGCCCTCGCTACACTCATGCTCACTCTGCTCCCCTGCCTGACTCGCATTTCCTACCTTCTCATTTTCTACATTTATACTAATGCCACCCACCCTCTATCGATCTCTAACAATCACCACATATCCTATACAAGAAACTAGCACCACATATAGCCAGTCCTGTGCAACTTCAGGCTATTCTTAAACCTCCCCCAACACCACATATAGCCAATACTTTGTCATTTCATACTTTTCTTAAATGTCTGTCTCTCTCTTATACTCTCTCCTGCTTTATTAACCCACTCCTTCCTTTCTGGATCATTCTACTAACATCCTCATACCTCTTCCCATCCTCTTCTTCCTTGTCCATAACACTACCGCATCAATTTCTAGCCAATACTCTATATTCTGTATATTCAACACTTGTCTACATCCGTCATTCTACTCTACACATTTTATTTATTTATGTATGTCTTTACTTAAACAGTTTGATAACCGTGGCAGAGCAATGGGCATATCATTACTATACTCCAGATATTCACTATACCACTTCTTAAATCTGCCACACTGAAGTCTATAAATATCAGTTTATCTTTGCTTCCATCACCCACTTACTCTATCAGATTAGTACCCACTAACATCCTTTTCATTGTTACCACCACTATCCACAGTCCCATACTCCCACCACTATTTCTTCCCTATGAATAACCTATCCTGTCAGTCTTCCCTCCATATTCTGTCCCCATTCTATTGCTTTCTCCCTTTATCCTGTGAGTCTTCACTCTCTTTTCACTTTCTGTTCTCCTCCAGCATCCTGTATGACACAAACTCTCCCCCCCTCTGGTTTCAGCTTCTCATTGCCTATTACTTCACATCCACACACCCCCCATTTTACCACTGTACTTACTCATTATACCGCTACTGTCTATACCCCATTATAAGCAGCACTCTTACTTCCTTTTCTATAACATACTGATTACTCATCTACTGTCTGTCAGGTTTTATTCCCAGTACTTCTACCTCCTTTTCTAAAGTTTTAGTCACGCTCCCTTATAAGTGTAATACTCCTTATTCAGTCCTAATGTCATGCACTACACTACCTGGCATATTTTACTGTCATAATATTTCTGACATCATGTATTATTCTTACATACTTCTCATATTATGTCACCTTTCCCAGGTCTCCCCAGTCACAATAGCTTTTTCAAGCATACATTTCCATGACTGTATAACAAAACGTATATTCTATGGGTGGTACACGGGAAAATTCTATAGAGTATAAAGATTTATTATGGCAGCTCAGGTTGAATGCAATAATAATACATCTGTAGTAAGTGTTTTAAAACTTTGTTCTGCAAAATTGTAAGAACTTTTTTCATATTTTCTATACAGTTTTGCATATGTAACACAGCCATAATTTATTTATTTGTTTTTGTTGACTGGGAAAAGTCCGACTGGGTAAAACTCACTTTCAGCAGAGGCCCAGAGAGAGAAAAGCTTCACATTTAAGTTACACATGATGCACATTTATAATTGCAGGGTAAAACAGAAAGTGAAAAGAGAGTGAATACTCACAGGATAAGGGGGACAGCAAAATAATATGGACAGACTATGGGGGGAAGACTGACAAGATAGGTTATTCACAGGGAAAAAATAGTGATGGAAGTATGGGACTGTGGACAGTGGTGGTAACAGTGAAAAGGATGTTAGTGGGTACTAATCTGATAGAGACATTACCAGGTATGGTGGTACATGAGCTTATTTACATGATTTTTAAATATTTCTTACTTGAACATAGCATTTTAACACACACAAAGAAAGATAAATTAGCATATATTGGCTAATAATGGAACAGAAAACACAATATAATAACAGTTAATGTATTTATAGAATGATGGCTACAGGCAAACGATCAGACTGGGTCATTTTGAGTTTAGTAATAATTTACAGACAGACAAGAAGCAATGTAGCTTAAAATTAATGATAAGAGAGATTTGAAAGGAGAAATTATGGAAATGAGCAGGAGGATAAATGGAGAGAGGAGGAGAAATCACCTTTAAGAAATGTATTTTATAATAAATACACATGTATATATGTATGTATATAACCATAGTTGTGTTTATATATGAATACACTTAATTCTGTGTATGTATTAATTAACAAAGATTTATATATATATATATATATATATATATATATATATATATATATATATACTATACAGCATATACTTCTTGTCACACCAAATTTGTGGTGGTGTGCCTTTAAGATTAGGAGCCTCAGCCTATGGTACTTGGTGTTCACATATGAAGAAGTACTTTATTTTTCAATGCATTTCTTTTAATATAGTCTTTAGGTTATAAAATATACCACAATAAGCATATTTATAACTAATGAACTGCAATGTTACTTAGCATATTTATTAAGAATTTATGTTATTCAAGTACTTCAAAATTTATTTATGATTTTTAATTGTGGATATAAAATTATAAATGTTTTCAAATTTCCCTTTTGGGAGTCTTGTGTCATGTGATGAGAAGGAGTGAGCATATTTGTGAGATTTCTGTACCTAATTGTTAGTTCTGATGAAGCCAATGGTTAAAACCTAGAGATTAGAAGCACTAAACTAATAAAGTGTGTCTGATTATATAACTGACTTTTTTTTGTACATTTTTGTAAGTCAGTGTACTTTTTGTTTTGATCGCACCTGTGTGGATTTGGGGATTGTGGTTATTTTTCTTTTTTGTACCCAAGGTATTCTGCTGTTTTAGTGATTTACCTCCTACATTCACCCCTATCACTCATCTGGTCAGGATGAAACAGATGAAGATTCGTGGATTCTGTTCAAGCAGCTTTATTATGTACAAACACATCAGGATTGAGGCTTCATAACTTTAACTTAGATAAATTTATAAACAAACTAGCTATCTCTCTCATACATGCTCACTCTCTGGCTGTACTCTCAAAATGGCACTGAAGCTAGCACGTGCTGGCTATTTATATGCACATGCTGTCCTTGAAATGCTTCTTAAAGGTACAACATATATACATTCATACACTATTCCACATCCTCCTTCTTTGAGAAATGGGTCATGCATTATTGATGACATCAATTGAAATGCAATTAATACAAAATAATTCTTTGTCATGCAATTATACAGAACTTAAAACATATAGACAATTATGTCCAGGTTGCTGTGTATTTCACACTAGGTCTGGAAATACGACCAAATTGTGTGGCATAGAAATTAGAACTATATTTAGAAACTAGGACTGCCTCTGCTGAATGTTCAACTTTGGGGACATCAGGAACATCATCAGGAATGGAAGTTAAGACACGTTCTCCAACAGGAACATTGTCTGGATTGTTCTGAGCTCTACAGTCTGTATCACAGGAACAATGCTGTGATATCTATTCTGGTACAGGAAAAGATGTCTGCAATTTCCACTGTACTCCACACACTCAGATTCTATGAAGTAGGATCTCGGCTCGGCACATATACCTGTTACTTGACCAATCTAGTTGAAACCTTTCGTTGTTTGTATCCTCACTGTCTCTCCTTCTTTCAATGGACAAAGAAATCTGCTCAATTTAATATAGCTGGTCTTCTGGAAAGAACGCTTTTTGTATACTTGGGCTCTGATTGTTCTGTTCTTTGCTTTAGACCTCAACAAACTGGAAATGATAGGCAAGGTTGTTCTGGTTTGCCTAGATAAAAGTCTCTGAGCAGGCAAACTAAGTATATCATCATGGGGTATGTTTCTGAGATTGAGTAAATTCAAAAACACATCATTATCACAGTTTGACTTCTCTATTAATTGCTTTGCACTCTGTACTCCACGTTCAGCTATGTCATTCGACTGTGGGTATTCTGGACTACTAGTAACATGTACACAGTCCCCATTATTTTGCAAATTTCTGAAACAACTATGATAAATTGGGTACCGTTGTCAGAAATAACTTTATGTGGACTACCATGGACTGAGAAATGATATTTCAACTTGGTGATAACAGCAGTGGACATTAGATTAGGTAGTAAATCAATGTCGAACCAGTATGAATAAGAGTCTACCAACACTAAGTAATGCAGATTGTTCCACTTGAATATTTCAGTGGCTAATGTTGACCAAGGTAGTTCAGGAATCTGACTTAGCTGAAGTGGTTCTTTTTGCAAATGTGGTTTAGTACTATTGCATATTGTACAAGAAGAAAGTACTTTATCAATGTCTTTTGCTAGAGAAGGCCAAAATTCTAGTCCTCTCACCCTTCTTTTGGTAGATTCAGAACCTGGGTGACCATGATGCAAAATCTGGATATATTTACATTGTGAGGAAGCAGGAACAATGATTTTAGGACCTTTGAAAATAATGCCATCTTCCATCAACAACTCATCTCTGTAAGGGAAATAAGTTTGCACTTCAGGTGGTATACTAGATTGCTTTGACAGACATCCAGTATTAATGTAATGGTTGAGCTTTTGCAAAATTCAGTCTTTGTATGATCTCTCAGCTCATCAAGTCTCATGGTAGAAAAATTATGCACTTCCATGACATCAAAGTCAAAATTCTCTCCATGAAGCTGTTCCATTGTATTTCTGGGTGATCTGGATAAGGTATCAGCCAAATAAAGAAGTTTGCCTTTTGTATAGACCATTTTGAAGTTGTACTTTTGCAATCTGAGCATCATTCCTTGTAATCTCACTGGAGCTGAATGCATAGGTTTGTTTAAAATAATGACTAGCGGTTGGTAATCAGTCTTAATCTGACTAGCTTGACCATAAATATAATCATGAAACTTTGAATATGCAAATACTATTGCCAGAAGTTCCTTCTCAATTTGATCATATTGCATTTCAGTTTGGATAAGAGATCTAGATGCATAAGCTACTGGTCTGCCTTCTTGAAGAATAACTGTGCCAAGACCAAATTTTGAAGCTTCACAGGAAAGAGTTACTGCTTTATTGACATCATAGTTTCTTAATGTAGGTTGGGTGGCAATTTTCTGCTTAAGGTCTTCAAATGCTCTCTGATGCTGTTCCAACCAAGACCATGTAACATTTTTGAGCTTCAGTTCTCTCAAAGGTGCTATCTACTCACTGAAGTCTGGTATAAACTTGCCTAGACAGTTGACCATACTAAGAAAATGTTGTAGAGCTTGAACATTATCTGGTACTGGCATCTGAAGAATAGCTGTTTGCTTGGTCGGGTCTGGTAGCAAGTCAGTGCTAGTAAATAAATGACCTACATATGTAACTTCTGGTAGTCTGAATTTACACTTTAGAGGACTGAGCTTCAAGTTCACTTCATATGCTCTGTCTAGATCTCTCCTAAGGTTTCTGTCATGCTCTGCTTCACCACTGCCTCCAACCAATAAATCATCTACTATTATGGCACAAGGATAACGTGAAAAAATTTGCTCCATTGCATGCTGACAGACTTTACTTGCAGAATTTATTCCAAATGGCATCCTGAGAAATCTATATCTTCCAAAATGGGGTACTGAAAGTAATCAGTAGTGAAGATTTGCAATCAAGCATCACTTACCAAAATGAACTTTTTGCATCTAAGACAGAAAAAACAGTGGCATTTGGTATTAGGGCTGTAACTTCCTCGACTGTACACATAGGATTATTTGGTCTCTTTAATGTTTTGTTCAAATCTCTTGGGTCAATGCATATTCTGATTTCGTCTGAGCCTTTTTTTGTGGGCTGCTACCATGGACGACACCCATTCAGTTGGTTCTGTAACTGGATAAATTATACCTTGCTGCACCATTTTCACCAACTGAGCTTTGACTTTATCCTGCATAGCTATTAGAACTTTTCTTGCTGGTCTGACCACTGGACTGACCTCTGGTCTAACTTCATAGAATACACAAGTGGAAGTTTGCCTAACTTGCCATCAAAAACATTAGTATACTCTGAGAAAATAGCTTCAGCAAAATTGGAACTAGGACATGTGTTTATATGATGAACTTCTTTGGTAAAGGAAAGCAAATTCATTCTTAAACTGTCTCTGAGACCCAATAATGACTGAATAGGTCTTCAGACTACATAGAATAGTAAGCTGTGGCAGTTCCTTGCCAAATAACATGAAAGCATTACTGAGTCTTCAGTTTGAATTTCTTCATCTACATAAGCAAAAAGTTTCACACAACTGGCCACATTAAGTTGCTCACCAGCTCTCACCTTAGCAAAAGTGTCTGCTGACATAACATTACACTTTGAACCAGTGTCTACTTTATGTTCGGTGGATTTACTATTGATCTGGACAGTACAAAACACTTCATTCTTTGCCAACAAATTTACTGCATCAACCTTTTCACCAATTACTGCCACACCATCTATATAGAAAATAGAGTTGCAGCTCTTTATATGATCAACTTGCTTTTTTGAGTGACCTTTCTTTGTAACTGTGTGAGGTTTACTTGATTCTTTTGAAAATGTTTCCATTTCTTACACTTATGGCATTGCTGACCAAATACTAAGAACTTTTCTCTTTTACACTCATGATTGGCACCACAATTGTGACAGGTAACATAAAGCTTGATTTGAGTTTTGCTGACTCACCCTTGTACTGCACTGAGCATGCTCTTTTCTTAGAACTTGCTGGAAAACTACGGGTTTTACCTGCCACACTTACAGGGTGTACAGCTGCCATGTGCTTAGGCCTGCTTCTGCTAGCCATGTGTTGCATGCTGTCTACATTTGCTCTGGAGCCTGATGAAACCATGATCTTATCACTTGCAAGCATACTTGTGTGCCTTTCTGTAACTTCATGGATCTGACAAATCTCAATAGCTTTGTTCAGCCTTAAATCACTGCCTCAAAGCAAAATCTTTCTCACTGTAGCACTATTAATACCACACACAAGCCTGTCCTTTATTAACTCATCTTTTAAGTTACCAAACCTGCACATTTTAGCTTTGTTTCTCAGGTCAGTAATATAAGCTGCGAAAGTTTCTATTTGCTTTTGATTTCTTATGTAAAACAAATGCCTTTCTAATGTAACATTTGCCTGTGAGTTACATATTTCCCTGAATTTGCATTTCAAACATTGGGGTCCTCCCTTGATTCAGCCTGTACAGCAATATGATGATTTTCCCCTTCTCCTTCATATATTGCTGGTGCATACACAAATGAATGCTCTCTTTCAATGGCCTCTGACCCAGCTAAGTTTAGCAAAATGAATGCCCTGGTGCATGCATCTTTGTCAGAATAACTTGCTTGTATAAAAATACCGTACTCCTGCTCAAATATTCTTCAGTTCTCTGCAATATTCTCATCAAATACAAGTGGTAATGGTTTTTGAAATCTATCTGCCATGCCAACAAATTACAGTAAAACACAATGCAGCTCAAGTCCACTTTTAACTGTATGAACATGCACATATACACATGCCTGAAATTTATGACAATATTTGTAACTATGCCCAATAGCACAGCAAGCATCTGAATAACTGAATCTTGCAAAATAAATCTCTTGGGCACAAGAATACTCTTGAAATCACTGTACTGTAAGAAATCACCTCTCATCAGTGTAAGAAACATTTCAAAATAACTGCACTGTGCAATAAACTGGGCAGAAGAAGCTCAGAGTAAAAAACATTTCAAAGTAATTGCACTTTGCGAATAAACAGTACACAACACACTGAAACTTTCCCAAAATGACTGTACTTTGCTAAATAACTCTTTACAGTGCAAAAAATACTCTGTAATGGTGGCACCCCCAGCACAAGAAATGTTTTGAAATGGCAGTATTTTGTCTGCACTTTACAAAATAGTTGCACTTTGCACACAAATATACTCTTATAAAAACATACAGTTGCCTTGCGTTGTTTATGCTTAATGTGCCCTTTTTGTCCTTTTTATTATATTTGTTTTGCTTGTTTAATCTTTTTTTCATGCCCATTATACTTTTCTTATGCACATTTTTACTGTAAACATGACCGTTTTACTTTAAACATGCTCGTTTTGCAATTCTGAGGTAATTCCAAACCCTTTATGTGCTTTTCTGATAATCGTCTTATCAAATATCTTAATTTTAAATATTTTGTTTAATTAATAAACTGTTGTGCCTCTCACTTGCTTAATAATGCATTCTGTACCCTTGTAATTCTCCATTTTATCTTTTTTATAAAATATATAGTTTGTGCAAGTTTTCATTACCTTTGGTTTGTTTCTGGCCCATTTTTGTACTCAGTTTACTTAGTTTACCTTCACTGTTAACTCTGCACCTCATAGCTCTGAAAAGCAGTCTCTGGAATCCTGGTTCTGGCACCATGTCACTCGTCTGGTCAGGATGAAACAGACAAACATCTGTGGGTTCTGTTCAAGCAGCTTTATTATGTACAAACATATCATGACTGAAGCTTAATAACTTTAACTTAGATAAACTTATAAACAACCTAGCTATCTATCTCATACATTCTCACTCTTTGGCTGCACTCTCAAAATGGCACTGAAGCTAGCACTCTGCTTGCTATTTATATGCATATGCTGTCCATGAAATGCTTTTTAAAGGTACTACACATACACACTATTCTACAACCTCTTTAAACTCTCCAGTGATGCAGAATCACCTCTGCAAAACAAGTTTTATATTAAAACTGAATGAGATTTCCTGTACAGCCTTTCACTCATCAAACTCCAGCTTTATGGAGGCATTCACCCTAATCCTGGACTACCCCCACTGACCAAATATAACTCTCCCCTTTCTCATTCCCACCTGTGATGCATAGCTTTCTACCTCTTAGAGCAAGAAATCTGGGCAAAGCCTGAAGTACTGGGGTAACAAATGACCCAAAATAGGGACAAATTTTAAATATTGCTCTTATAAACTTAGAAAATTACTAGAATAACAGGATTTGTGTTGGCCTGTATTTTTGGAAGAATATCAAATCTGGAACTCAAATATGTCATTATTTAGTGACTTCAATCCTCTCTGCTTTGCCAGAAAACCACCGGTCTTATGATGACCAGACCAAAATTATGAGGCAAAAATCTGGACATTCTGCAAAATTCTGGACAGTGATACGTATGCTGTCATCCCACAACGCTTCCACTACCCATTCGGAGGTGAAGTTTCTCCACATTAACATGAGATGCATTACTAACAAAATCACTGACCTACATGTATGACTAACTTGGCACACATTCTTAACATCTCTGAAACCTGGCTGAAACCAGGCATCAAAGATGAAGAAATTTAACTCCACCTACCCCTTCCCAGGCTACAGCATCTACAGGCAATCATATTAAAAAGAAGGGAGAAGGCATAGCTATAATGTTCTCCAGTACATTTGAACTCACTCTGTACCCTGGCAATCTAGTGACTTTCAGGAATTATGAAATCTTCATTTCCCTTTTCAAACTAAACACAGAAAAAAAAAATATGTGTCATTGCTTTATACAACCCACCAAAGATGTCAGGAGGCATACATACTGTACTGATTTCAGTAAAAGTTCTTTGCAAGAGGGGGTAGCATTGGGACCAGAGCCAGATGCAGCACTAGGTGACCAAGGCAGTCACCTAGGGCCCACTGGCTGGGACAGGGCTCACTGGCCAGAGATTTAGAAAAAAAATACTTAGTTTTTAAAGAGCATTCTTCTTTAAATACGCCCTTTGCGTCTGTTCACACATGCCCGTTGTGTCTGTGCAACCTGTATACATCTTCATCTTCTGCTCACATGGAATTTGAATACAGGAAGAAGTGTGAACGACGGACGAAGGTTGGACAAGTAAGAGGTGTGTGTGCAAGCATGCAGGTGTGCGAGCATGCACAAAATTCAAATGTGAGAAGACTTTTGGATTGCAGACCATGGACGGACAAGTAAGAGGTAAGTGCGTGTGCGTGTGTGTGTGTGTGTGTGTGTGTGTGTGTGTGTGTGTGTGTGTGTGTGTGTGTGTGTGTGTGTGTGTGTAACAGTTGTAGGTAGGTAGGGGTGTGCGTGTGTGTAAGAGGTAGATAGGTAGGTGTGTGCTTGTGACTCATACCACTCAACTGTCCAGATTTTGCAGAATGCCCAGATTTTTGCCCCATATTTTTGGTCTGTTCCTCATAAAATTTGTGATTTTCTGGAAAATCATTGAGGGATGAAGTTACTAAATAATGACAGACATTTGGGTTTCAGACTTCATATCCTTTAGAAAAATGCAAATTAACACAAATTCTGTTATTCTAGCAACATCCTAAATTCGTGAGGGCATTATTTAAATCTGTCCCTGTTTATTTTAGGCTGGGTCCAGATTTCTTGCACTAAGGGGTAGGTAGAGGTGTGTGTGAGTGAAATACTCTACTTAGGGATAGTAGGTGGTTAGTGATGTACTTAGGCTCAAAACGTCTACTTTAGTTCTAGGAAACAAGGGCCTGAATCCTCTACACTACACCAACTACCAAGCTGCATTTTTTGAAGCACTGAATTTCAGATGCATTTTCAAGGAACTGAGTTTGAGTTACAGGTTAAGCATTTTTTAGTTAATTGAGTTTCAAGTGCATTTTCAAGGAATTGTGAGCTTCAAGGGAAGATAAGGTTACTGCTGCTCATGATGTTTACAATGTGCAACTGTGTTGTTTAGCAAATGGAATCACTATTGTGAGACAGAATGGAAAACCTTAGTAGCACAACAGGTAGCATGCTTGCTTCTGATACAGAATGATGTAGGTTCTACTCCATCAGCATGTAGCTGGATTGCTGACAGTGTGCTGCAATTTAAGGGAGATGTGGTGCTGAGTATGTTCTCATTTGGATAAGATGCCTAGTAATTATGAACCTGTTATCATTTTGCCATTCATTCCCTATTGCAATATTACTAGCTTAACATTTTTAATGTAACTTAGGCAATTTATTCTTCAAGGGCAGTAGATACTGAATTTGTAGATGAAACACTGAAATATGAAGTAGTTTGCTAGCAGCACTCTCTTCATGAGTTACAGATGTCTTTAATGTGGAATTATTCAGATGACTTTTACTTCTGCAGAGATTGTGTATATTGACTGATATTGGTGGATTGTACTGGAGTTTGAGTGGTCTTTTATGGTTGAAATGTTCTGAATTGGGCAGTTTTGTCATTATTGGTTCATATGTTTTGTTTCATTGTGTACTGGAAAAATATTCAAAACTATAAATGTAAAACATGCTCTAACAAGTGGTACTGTGTTATACAAGGGAAATAAATTAGTACAATCAGGAAAGTGAATCAAAGAAGTCTTGCATGTTGGTATTGTCCTAAACATGTGTGCAAGGGGGCTATGATTTAAAAACAGCCCAAAGATAAACTTAATCCGCCACTAGACAGATGCATTTTCTTTGAATGTGGGTTTCAATGAATGTGAGACTCAAGGAGAGAGAAGCTTTAATGCTGTTTTCATTGTGAGACTGTAGTGCTTTGTTTAGCAAATGTCTATTAGTGTTTGTGCTATAAAAATTGAAATGAAAGTTTTACATTAAACCCAAATAGCTATAATTATTGTAGAAGTAAAGCAGAATACAATATGCACCCTGAGAGATATGAACAGTGTTTATGGTAACTGAGGATAACTTGTCAAGTAATGGGACACTGAAATGGCTGCAGGGGGGGGGCTGTGTACTGGGGAGGGGTGGTGTGGCTTTGTATGATCCATTACCCTGCTTAGGGCCCCATTTGACCTTGATCTGGCTCTGACTAGGAACCTGAAGAAGTACCATGGTTTAGTTAAAAAATAATCTAAAACAAGTATATGAGACTACATTGGCATTTGCATCTAAATGGGATTTTAACAAAGGGTGCATTTTTTTCACACCTACCCCTTAATTGGCCCTTAAGTAGGTGATAATGAGATGTAAATTACATTACAGAATAGACGACCTATAGACTGGCACATTGACTGGAGAATGAACATTCAGGTAATGCATACTGAAAAATGAGTCCATTGCTTCACAGCAGCATATCAAGCTGCCATGGAGCTCAGACTAAAAGTAACATAACGGTTGCTATTATTTTATGCTTGCTAGGCAGAGCTTTTGCTGTTTAAGTATATAAAATAAATAAATAAATAAAAGTGTGTGTGTGTGTGTGTGTGTGTGTGTGTGTGTGTGTGTGTGTGTGTGTCTGTATGTGAGAGTGTATGCATGCATGAGAATGACAGCAATATTGATCAAGCTCTCTAGGCAGCGCATTCCTTGCTTAACCAGTGTAAAACAAATGAAACACAAAAAAGTGTGTGTGTGAGTAAGTGTGTTTATGTTTCTGTCTGCATGTGTGTCTATGCATGCTTGTGTGTATGAAAGCAGACGTGTGTGTGTGTGTGTGTGTGTGTGTGTGTGTGTGTGTGTGTGTGTGTGTGTATGTATGAGAGAAAGAGAGAGAATGTGAAGAGTGAGAACAATAGAGCTGTAGCAGCAGCAGTTAAGAGGTTTGTATACCTTTCAATCACTTTGCTCAAGAGATCTGCATAAATCCAAAAGTAAAGGGGGAACAAAGGCTCAAATCAGGAAAATATTTTAAATATTGCTGTCATAAAACAACAAAGTTGCTTGAATAATAGGATTTATGTTAGCATGCATTGTCTGAAGCGCAAGTGTGTGTGTGTGTGTGTGTGTGTGTGTGTGTGTGTGTGTGTGTGTGTGTGTGTGTGTGTGTGAGAGAGAGAGAGAGAGAGAGCCCCAGCTGCATAATGATGTTTAGAGATATTTGAAAATGTCTCCTGACATTTACTGTTGTGCTGCAGTTCAAAAACGGTCGAATCTGGTTTCCCAGATTACCATTTTCAACATTATTTTTTGCGACATGTTGTGTTTCGGCATTTAAAGTCACACAATAGTGCGATCGTACAAATTCCTTTCTAACAAATGAAGGTATACTGACCAAAACAGTTATAGATTTCCTGAAAGAATAATGATATCTTGTATCCAAATAGGACAGTGAGGACCAGGCATTTATAAGCTACTTCTGTCCATAAGGGATATGGTGACAGGCCCAGAGTAAATTTCCTGTTCCCCATGCACTGATCTAGGTAACATTTATATTGTGTAACAGATGAACTCAGCTACACATGGATAGGACGCCTGTTCCATAGGAGGGACAGTCTCTGGGGCACACATCTGTCTCTCCAGCATGTTTTTTTTAAGTCACAAAAGTCCCAAGGTAACCTGAGTTTAAGCAATTTATGTCCTTGATGGAGTTGGCAAGAGGGATGAGCATGCCTGTCCTGGGGAGGAGGGACATTGTTAAGTGTCTCTCTAGAGGAGGATAGATCTCATTGAAAAGATTCTAAACTAGGGTGGGCAGGAGGACAAGAGTAGGCAAGGCCACTTGATGGACCTGGGGCAGGGCACACACTCAGGCTACTTTGCTAACACTAATGTTAGAATTTAAGAGAGGGGCTTAAAATTATGGGGAAAATATCCATCTAGGATGATGGCACCACTCCCAGATCCTACTTCACTTCTTGGCTGAGTGTAAAATCCAGGACACCCCCCCATAAACTGACACCCTGGATATGAAGAAATAAATGAGCCAGCATATCAACAGGAGGGTGGCTTGACAATTAGTGGGTGCCAACTGAAACAAAAAGAGAAAATGTATATCAAGCAGTAGCTTGGTTGTGGAGGGGGGGTCAGCAGTGTGAGAGCTGTGAGTACAAATTTGAAAATCTTAGCTATACCCTTGCATATCACCAGGAGTCATCTAGCCATATCTACTATAGAATATATCCTTTCCTGAATAACATCAAGTTTCCTGTATGAAACAACTATTCTTGGGGACCCAAGCATAGGTTGAATCTTTCTCACTCCTGACTCCCCCACCATATCACTAAATCTATTTGGTTACACTCATATTATCCAAATCCCAACTAGGTTCAACAAGCCCAATAATAAACAATCCCTTCTGGACTGGCTACTGACCACTAACCCATGCAAAATATCATCCCCAAGAACCTTACTCTCCCCACTTTTGCAATTAGAAATACTAAGTATGTGCTCAAAAAACATCACTTTATTGAAGGATGTAATCAAACCAGCTTTAATCCCAATGAAATCCTCCATTCATCCACAACTCATTTTTCCCATTTATGCACATGGGGTCAGAGTGTCACATTAACAGTGACTTCCCCACTACTTCATTCTCCCTCAACTACAAGTAGGACACAGTATGGTGAATCACCCTAAAAGGTGCCTTGCCCTAGGTTTTTTGCTACAAAAGTACACTGCTAACCGGAAACTCCACTCTAGTATTAAACATCTCCTCATGGTTCAAAAGTCCAACAACATAGGTGGAGATGCTCTGTACTCCAGCCATGTTACCAAGGCCTGCAACTCTCTCACAATCCTTTTTAGGCTCACTGAAAACCCACTCATCTTCAAAACTAAAGTAAAACAACTCCTTAAAATGTGGCTATGACACTGTTATTCTCTAAGAGCAATAAAAAGTACTGTGCTTACAATTCTGTTGAACCACTTTAGTAGTAAAACTGTAGCATTGTTTAAACACTCCTATAATGTATGTATTCTGGAGCCTTTTTGTATTATAGGTTCATAGTTGATTACTGGGCTAATGGCTCAAGAGCCCTTACAAGCCTAGCCAGTTTTATTCAGATTTTAATCAATTTTCTATCAACAGGGAAAGATAACAAGGGTCAGCAAGCAGAGTTTTGACTATTTTTACAGACTGCCTCAGACCATAAGGGCCATGGTTGCCACCCCAGGAGTGAATTTGTGATTTTCATACATTGGTCCATATTGCACTTGAAGATGGTCAGGGAAGGGCTCTACTTGATGTGAATAGAAAGCCTATGCCAGAGGAGGGGCAATCTGTGGGACATATATCTGTTTCTCCGCCATGATCTATTCATTTCAGATATCAGGTTTAGATCCTCAGAGCGGGTAAGCCTCACACAGTTAGTTTTCCGAATATGCAACATTTCCATCAGGGCTGGGTCAGAGACCAATGTTTAGGTCAGGCATAGATCACCCCTCAGTAATCTGATGGAATCTGAATACAATGACAGGGGTTTTAATTGGTCCATATATGACATGTAGGTTAAACACTATTTTTTTGGTGAGAAACCTCTGAGGAAGCTCCACCAGTTGCAGATGTCTGGCAAGGTACATGCTGAAGGGTGCATTGTATTTGATTATTGGTTTAATGAGGGCCGAGTACAGTGGTACTATTACATCCTTAGAGCCATGTGCAACAAAAGCCCGAACTAGTGAAACAGATGGACCAAATATTTAATTGAAGCGCTTTTCATTAGCTTAATGAGCTAACTTCTTCAGAAACAAAACAAGATACAAATACATCCTTGAAAACAAGTAAATATATATAGGCTGACATGCATCATGTGCTACCAATCAAAGAAAACCCACCACTAAAACTAAAGTTTGAATTTTAAATATACTAAAAAAGGCAGACTACCACCCACCAGCATGAACGAGTCAGTTACCTTGAAATCATTCAACTAGTTTCACTAGTTCGGGCTTTTGTTCCACAGTACCTGTTTTATTTTTATTTTCTAGTTTTAGTTTCTGTTTTATCCTTAGAGCCATGCCCTTACTTATAAGCTGAGCCACATAGAAAGATTTCCCCACCACCGTGGACACATAGTAGTCAAAGTTCAGATTACTATTTATCTGAGTACCCAGATCTCTCACCACTATTTCCACTATGTGGGGGGGGGGGGTGCTATCAATGTTGTAATTTGCAGAGGTATTTGATTTCCCAAAGGGTACTATTATGCACTTCTTTGCAGTTAGTTTGAGGCTATGGCTCTGACACCAATCATTAGTCTGCGTCAGATCTTTCTGTAGGGTATCAACATCATTTGGGGAGTCAAAGAATTGTGCACAATTTGCAGTAATCAGCAAACCTGGTCAGCCAAATGACATCTACATTTGCATTGACATCTAAAAAGTATATCCCAAACAGGAGGGGGCACAGCACTGAGCCCTGTGGTACTCCACTGGTTACTGGCCTCTTGCTGGATGTGGATTCCCCCACTCTAATAACATGTGCCCTATCTGTGGGTCATCTTCAAAACTAAAGTCTGGTGGCCTAGAGGTTTATGTTCAGTTTTGTAAGTTTATCTATAATACCCTAGTGGGGTATTGTGCCAAATGCCTTGGCCAGGTCAAGGTAGGTATTATGCACTGTCTTGCCCTCATCCCTGACCTTGGTGACCTTCTCAAAGAAGTCCACCAGAATGAGCAGGCAGGACCTGCCCTTGATGAAGCCAAACTGGGATGGATCTAGAGTCTGGAGATTTCTATGTCATTGTTAATCAGGTCCAAGATTATCCTTTCCATAGTCTTGCATATGAGGCTAGTTATATTTATGGGTCAGTAGTTTTCTGGGTCCATTGGTGGTCCCCCCTGGTGCAAAGGGATGACTGTAGTAATGGTGGCCGAGTGGTTAAGGTGGGGCATTGTCTGTTTTGAGATGGTAGTTAAATAGAGATCTGAGTGGATGCACTAGGTCTTGTTTCAAGATATTTATTTTACTATTACTGTGTCTTACTGTCATGGATAAATGTTTATTTTCGTATGCATTACAATTATGCAGATATAATGTCATAGTATTTGCATAGAATGTGAAAATGCGAGAGTAGAATATCTTAAACTTTATGTGCTTTTCTCCCCAGGCATCCTCTGAAAAGGGGCTTGTGCCTAGGTGGACTTTCCTGGTAAATAAAATAAAATAAAATAGAATAATTAGACCCCAAAGATGGTGACCAATGTGTCACTGTTTTCTTTCTTATTCTTTTATTCTGCAAGTATATAACCACCAATTGTTGTGTGCTTCTCTGATGCTATTTGCCTCACTGCTTCTGTAGCTCAACCTGTAAAGGAAATGATTTGCTTATTAGAAGTGTAATGGCTTATGAGTTCAAGTCCCCTCCAGTTTGCATGCTTTTTGATTGCTTGTTTTTCACTTTCATTCTGCAAGTATGCAATCATCAACTGCTGTGTGTTTCCCCTGATGCTGTTTGTCTCACTGATTCTGTAGCTCAACTGGTTAATGAAGTGCTTTGTATACTTCTACTGGGGAGGGTTGTGGGTTTAACTTTCCTTAACATTGTATGCTTTCTTTTCTTTAATTTTGAAAGTTTGTAATTCTCAACTGCTGTGTGTTTCCCTGCCTGATGCTGTTTGTCTCACTGCTTCTGTAGATCAACTTGTAAATGAAGTGCTTTGCACACTGAAAGTTGGCTGCATTGTGGGTTTATGTCCTCTCAGGGTGATATGCTTTTTGTCTTTTTTTTTCTTTTATTTGCAAGTGAGTAATCACCAACCACTGTGTATACTTCCCGGATGCTTTTTGTCTCAATGTTTTATAGCTCAACCCATAAATGAAGTGTCCTACAAACTGTAAGTGGGAAGTATTGTGGGTCCATGTCCCATAGAAGTTGCTTATAAGTACTCCATTGTTATAGCAGTGTGCCTGTTTCCTGACATTTGAATTATAGTAGAGGTACAGTGGTCAGATTCTGCTGCAGTAGTAACTACTTTTGGTTGACAGATTGTTACTTTCCTCTACTCCATCCATTATGATTTGCTTTATGTTTTTACCTTCATTTAGTTGACATTTATATCTTTGTGTTTCATACCCAATAATCCATTGTTTTCCATATCCCTGTTTGTGTTACCACTTCCCTTTGCAGTCTTGTCTAGGTTATTTGGTCATTTGTGTAACCCTGCTGTCTCCTCTACCTTTCTACCTTGATTTTATTTCCCATACTACCTTCCACAAGTTATATTCTCTGCACATATATAATTATGTCAAACAATACATTGCAACACATGCCTCTTGACCATGTAGCAGGGGTGTAGCCAGAAATGTGTATTTTGTACTAAAAAACTTATGCTGTTGCCCCACCAGCCACCTATCATTTAAAAAATGCACCCAACTCTCAAACTGCTGCCCCTGTGCACTTCAGAAAGAGACGTTTTTATTTTCAGTTGTCGCCCCTTGTAACCATAAAAAGACTATTTTAGAGGTACTTGCTTTGTAGCAAAACATGTTTTTATAGCACTATGCAGAAGGCAATAGTTCAGGCAGTTATAAATATCATGCACTGTTTGAACTATAAGGTTTCTTACAGATGCCTAGCTACACCCTTGCCATGTAGGGCTGCCACATACCTTCTTTCTAGAGGAAATTTGGTTCGGGCATTAGGGAACTTCCAGATATTCTTTTGATAGGTGCCATAGGATCTTTAACATCCACTTGTGCTACAAAAAATGAGACATATGGGGCCTCGGTTTAGTGTCTCATTCGAAAGATGACACACACAATGCCAGCAATCCAGCTACATGGTGTGGGAATAGAACCCACAGCCTTCTGCAGTAGAGACAAGTATGCTATCTACTACATGAGTGATACTGTCAGTACTCCTCTTGCAATCCTTGCTGAGGTCACAGCTGCAATTTTTAATGAAATGCTTATTGCATACACACTTGCTTCGCTGAATTCAATGGACTTTAAACTCAAGCATTTCCATTCAAAGTGAGCTTTCACTCAGAATCTAAACCATAAATCATATAACTAAAAACGCCTGAGCTGTTTAACCCAGAATTTGGACACGAACTGTTAATTAACATAATTGCTACTATTAGTATGAAAAAGCCAATCAGGAAATTAGATTTGCAAATCACTACAGCTACCTTGGTATGGCTTATCTGGTGAACTAGTAACATGGGAAACAAGCCACTCTGTTCATTTTATTTATTTATTTTTGTGATCTCAGCATGTATATAAATCTAAAAAGTAACTAACATGAGTTTGAAAAAGCTTCTTACCTCATGATGTGTAGAAATTTAAACAGCAATGTTCAGTTATTTCAAACTGTTTTCTACTACTCATTTGGGACTTGGGTTTCATTTTGCTGTTAGGAGGGAGAAAAGAAGGCCAAACACTAGCCTCCTAATCTGATTGACAGCCCATACCCGTATTGATTACATCAGCCTCTTACATCATCTAACCCCATCCTGGGCCCCATGGAACCACCCCCTCTCTCAGGACATTGGTTAACTGCTCTTCCATCTGATCCCTCCCAGTTTCCAGTCCTTTATCCAGCCAGACAAAGAGCTATCTAGCCCTGTTTTTCACTTACTTTACCAGATGGAACCTGAAGAGAGGAAGAATCTTAAGAAAACACTCCTGACTTCACCACTTAGAACATGAAGAGAGGAAGAATATGAACAGAAGAGCCCTCACTAACTGCTAGACTCAGGAAGACGCTCTATAGTGAAGACCCCAGACTGTGACACCATAGAACCATGGTCTAAGACCAGGAGCATTCTCCCTCTCACTGCAAGTACCCTACAGAAACTAGGAATCAATACTCTAGCCACTTGGTCTGCATTTAACAACATTTCTGTAATATGCAGTACAATGAAAATTGTTACCCTGGGGCACCACTCTACACTGCTATATTTTTTACGCCATAAGCCCAGTTTGCTAATGGTCTGAGTTGATCTGAGATTCTTATTTTTATTAAAGATTTTTTTATACTTGCAGGTCATCATTCGGGGGAGTTTTTATGCCACAGGCACAGAAAGACTATACAAAAGGTTCTGAGGTCTCAAACTGCACTTATATTTTTTCCTCCTATTTGTACACATCCATGAGCTCTGTAAAATGAGCACTGCGACTTGTTTCCACTGTAACCTATTTCTCTGGATCATGTGTTGTTCCAAAAATGGGAGTCACCTAGTCTAGCACTAATCCTTGCATATAAAAAGGGCTGATTTCATCAGGAAGAAGAATGGAAACTGGTCACATCAGTTATTTATATGAGCCTCTTATAAGCAGACACTGTCAACATTTTCCTATACAAGAGAGTAGCCTTTCATAATGTATTTCAGGAGATATGAGCCCAGTAAAAGTGGGTAAAGCTTCTCATATAACATGTGATACAAGCATTGATTAGGTAAAGTCAGACTGGAAAAAGTTATATAATAAAGCTTTCATAATTAGCTCCAAGGAATATGAGACCCACAAAGACAGACACAGCCTGTTATGTTATTACATGTGTTACAAAACAGTCTAATAATAGCCTTGTAAAAGCAGACATTTTCAATGATCAAAGTGTAAAACTCTGTATTAGATTACCATTAAATTACCATTGTATTCTACCTTTTTGTTATTTTGTTAATTTGCTTGTACTTATGGAGCTTTTCTCCCCGGGCCTCCACTGAAAAAGGGCTTTGGCTCAGCCGGACACTCCCGGTCAACAAATGTAAAATAAATAAAATAAATAATAAATAGATGGACCTGATGAAGTTCAGGTGAAAGTATTTTCTTAAATATAGTTCTACAGTGGTAGCTCATGGTGTGTTGTAATGTTTTGTTTGTTAACTATGAATGAGGTTCCACAGGCTGAGCTGATAAACCCTCATTGGCCTTTCAGGAATATTCAAATAAGGGACTAACCTCTAAGCTTTGGGACTGGCTTCTTGTCTTTCCATGTCCCAGAGTTTTCTCCAGTCAGTTCCTCTAGACACTCCCACCATTGTCTGTAACCGGCTTTAAATAAATTACCTGTTGAATGTAATGTATCAAACAAGAACACTCATCCAGCTGCCATCTTGACTGAATAAACTACTTGAAACTTCAACAACAAGGTGTCTTTATTCCTTCCACAGGGAGGGTATCATAGAGCGGAAGAGAGTCTCCCAGATCTGCAAGCGAAAGTGATTTTTATCTGGACTAATCCTTTGTATTCTGTTTCTTGTTGGTCTTGTCATCCTCTGGGTTACAGGTGGGATACCAGATTTGACTTAAGCTTTCTGGATTACCTCTGTTAACATGTACATTCTGGGTAACAAACAGATGGAGAAGATGATTAAGCCAATAGTCTTAGATGGGGTAAGGAAAATATTCAAGCACATGTCTGAGACTGTTCCATAGCTAGGACTAAATAAGTTTTCCAGATTAACAAGATTTCTTTTTTCACGGGGTCTATTATGAGTTTATAAGAAAGAGGGTATTTCGGACATGCTTTTGGCCAATGTTAACATCTGAACAGGTAAATAACAATAAACTGCTGTATTGGTGGGACATCAATGAATATGAATTATTTTAAATATTTATAGTAATCACCAAGTAAAATATTACATTTAACTATTCTAGTCTGAAGATTGCGCTTGATATCTGTCTAACTAGCAATTGCTTATCTGACACACATGGAATTAGATATCTGGTACTTAACATAGTAAAATTCATACTGTGAAATTTTAATTTAAAGTTAGTGTGTCAGAAAACTACAGATATAAATTTAATATGTTCATACAAAAATCTACAAGGATCATATTCACTTGATTAAACAAGGAATTTTAACATTAAAAGGGTTATTTATGGAAAACTGCATGGAAATATGAGTTCTTGCAAAGAGTAGTAACCAATATGTATTGGCAATTCATAATATGTTTTCAAATGGCTTAAAGATATTGCTTCTTATAAACAGTATATTATTGACTACAATCACATTATTTTAGTTGAGAAGGAAGTTGAGGTATATATGAATGCAATGGTTAAAAATGGGAATGTGTGTATTAGTAAAATAACTGGCATGCATATACCTCAACATATGTGACTGGGGTATTGGTTTAAATCTGGTTACTTCTAAATTTACTGATTTGTTATTGGATTAGATCTGTTGTAAGAGTGTATACATTGTTTTGTGATCTAGTACCTCTAGAACTTTTAGTCTGTTAGTGACAGGGCATTTTTTTTTCTTTTTCTAACCCTCTGATATGATTTTTACACACCAGTGCTGTGGTTTTTAATGTTCAGAGACTGACAAGTATGATTACAGGGCTATTAGCTATCAATTGATTATGCAGTTGATAAACAAGGAAATAAATAGGAGTATGTGTGGAACATGGTATTTTAAATGTTTGGTTTTGAAACAGAACAACCAAATTTGGGTTTATTAAAGTAAAGACAAGTATTTCATTTTTTATTATTATTATTTTTTCTCCCACACAGCTGACCATCAGCTGATTCTGATGCCTCCTGACTCCGCCAGACTTTCTCCGCATTAGGGTTGGGTCAGAAAGGAACTTGAGACATCCCGAGAGAGCATCATACTGCTACAGTGGGGTATTTCCTATTGAGTTTCATCATTGCACATGTTTAGCAATATCCTAAGGGCTGTTCATGCAATGGGTGTCAGCACTGAATGGCCACTTACCTTTAACAAAGGGCTGCCATCAGCAGGATGCCCTGCCCACCCTCAGCAGCACATTGCAGTTGACTCTCCAGTATCTTATCAGGCCTTCAGACTGCTGTGTGTGCCCCAGGCACACTTTCCTCCCTTCATACCCCACTTTCCTCCCTCTCAGCACCTTTCATGAAAGAGTCACTAATCTAATTCAGGTTGCCTAGGCAGTAGGCAGAGAGGTATCCCTCTGTGTGCCACAGCACTAGCTTAGTGTTTTATTTTACCATCAGGAAGGGAGGTTTAAAGATTATGTCAGGAGTTCAAAAAATACTGTTGCTTGTATGATTTACCATAAGCATGAATGTTAAGTTACCGTCACAGTTAAGCAAACTAAATGGTGGAAAGAAAGCTTATTAAATATAATTAGAACTTGTATATTACCTGGTAAGATAAATTAGATTCTTCTCGTGGTTCCCATTTGATGACTATAATGCATTACATTGACAGCTGTAAATAACAAGATGCTGGCAGAAGATTATGTTACAAGATCAGATATTTAACAAGTGCATTTTGACATTTGTAAAGAAGCAAGATTTAATATTTCATATCTGGCATTTGAAATATTTGTACTTATACTTGACATTTTGCTTTTATTGAAAAGCAGTTGATAAGATTGTTTAAGAACAATGTATTTTTGTATTCTGCTTCTATCTTATTGAGTATAACAAGTCGCAACAAAGGCAGGATTAAGTTAGAACTACTTCCTCCCTTGAAAGTGCACATTTGATTTGATAAATTAGCCTGGTTCTATGGTGCAGAAGGAATGGAGCCCTTACTGTGACCCATATGACTGGGGTTCCTTTACCAGCCGTGACACTGGAAGAGGCAGGCATGGAGGGGAGAAGTGAAGAGGCATGGCCTGTTCACCTCTCCCAGGGAGTGGGGAAGGTTGTGCTCACTTGGGACATACAGAGTCAGAGCAGTATCCCTGGCAGAGATTGAGGAAACACTTCTCATGTTTCCTGGGTAAGGAGGGGGTGCTTAGAGGGACTGTCCTTGTGGAATTAAGGGGATAGACTCTGCATTTAGGACATTGTACACCCTCCCTGGCACTCTGCTGAGTGCAAATAAGGTGACAGGGCACAATAAAGAAATAAAATCCAAACCACCTATGATGGCTGCCTAAATTATAGTGTTGCATGATGGACTTAACCTGGTAATGGGGAGTGAATTGGTCCATTGGTTGGGAGAGATCTAATAATTGGTAGATAGTAGGGGCAAAACATATTTTTTTGGGTAAATTACAAGTTTGAGGGGGAAGCTGTAAGTTACTGAAGAAACTATTCATATTTTGCATGGTCTTGCAGTATGTATATCTCTCTCTACACTGATTTTTTTATGTCATTTTTTTTTGTGTTGCAATTAGCAGACAGGTTAATACTGACACTACTAGACATCCTTGAATATGTAACTTAATGTATTGTACAAGAACACATTCTTCTGATAAACCATGGACTATTTCTACAACGTTGTTGGGTACAATGTGCATGAAATAATTCTGTTTATTTTCAGAGATGTCTGAGAGGAAGTAAAAAGTGGTGACACCTGACAATTCCATCTACCCTGTAAAAGAAAAATATTACAAGTCTTCATACACTTGTTAAAGTTCATAAATAAATAACAAAGAGTTTTATATTTTAGTTTTGAGTCAAGAATAATGCTTCAGGATGGGAAGAGTACTGATTTATTCCATTAACAGAGCTGGGAGACTGCCTACCAAGATTTTCAAATCAGTCTCAACGAACAAAGAAAAATAATACTACATATATACCTTTTCTTATCAATTTCTTGCATACAGAACTTTGATGTTACATTACTTTCAACGAATCAATGTATTTAAAAATGTCCTCATCCCTTGTGATGCTCTCTTAAAGCTTCACATGAACACTTGACAAATATGCCACCTGGTCTATGAATTTATCTTTTAACCTTGCAACATTTAAGTTCAGTGCACAGTATCTCACAGACATCCTTACAAAGACTCATCCCCCAGCCTGAGAAGGCTAGGGCATACTGTTAATTAATCCGGCTTCAAAAGATTCTTGGCACATTTTGTTTTTCTATTAACATTCTAAAACTAGAGTCTTTAAACATAGTATAACATCAGAACATCCCTTAACTCCTTCAGCACTTACTTTGCCTTCAATTATCTGTCTGTACAATATAACTTGCTAATAAGGAGAATGCATTTGTAAGGCACTTTAAATATAAAGCTACAACTTATGTGAAACTATATTTTGCATAATTATGCATCTATTTTACCTTTTGATTCTAACATAAACGTCATAAACATTTTATTTGACTCATTTGTGAAGAAACTGCAAGTTAATATGCATTTTGTGAAAAATAATCATGAGACATAGTATTTTTCGTAACAGTTCTCTCCCAGTTGACACTATCAGTGTCACACAACACACACAAGTATATTTTAATTCTTCTTAACTTGATAAAATATACTTCAGCATCATTGTATTCATCATCTGCAGTGATTGAATTTTCATTTACCTTAAGTTCATTATCAGATATTTTTATACGTTGCATTGCAAGTGCAGGTGAGGTTAAGCATTTTGTAATTACAGCCTTCAGAACAGAAAATATTAATATGACTAAAATAATAATACCAATTATTGCAATGATAGCTTGTAATATACTAGTTCCCAGGTTACCAAATGCACTGCCCAACCATCCAAAAAGTGTTCACTATTTAGATGTGCTGTCCAGGTCCTTGGCCCTCTGCTCCATGAAATGAACCAACTTTTCTTGTTCCTTATGACAGTCACTAATATAAAAACAACAATGGCTTCCTTTGAGGGCACATGACCCCCCCCTTTGGCAGCTAGCATTATGTTGAGTGCCAGCTGATTTTGTAATACCACAGTTTGAATTTCAGTCATTTCTCGATTTGCCATCTTGATGTGATGCGAAACATGATTTGCTACCTCCTGAAGAATTTGAGCAGGCATGGTGATTTCCAGCATTGTCCTTTGCACTCCATACCCAGGAGTAACGACTGAATATACTTGCTCTTCCCAGTTAATTGCTCATTTATTTTTCAGTCTGCCTGCTGAAGGGTTCTTGAAATGTTGAATAGCAGGAGAAATATAGCACACAAAACAACATTCAGACCAGTTTGTAGGCAGCCAGAGATAGACACGATCATGGCAAATGTAGTAACAATTCTCTAGCATAACCATGCCATGCCCCAGTAATAACTTTTTAAGTGTAATCAGTTCAACACACGTTTATGTCTAGTGTCATTGCGTTTGCTGATTCCCACTGGTACAGCTCCATTTCTGGTATAGCATGTGTCTCCACGATTTGTGGCTGCAAGCTGAAGAGACACAACCTTTGAAAAGTCAGTCACATTACACCAGGTTAGATTAGTGTTATTAAGATCCTTTTCAAATGTCACCTGTGATGCAGGGATTGGAACCATGGGAATCCCCACCTTAGAATGATAAAGTATATATAAACACACCCAACAGTTTGTCACATTTAAGTCCACAGAATATTGTTGAAGAATCAACGGGAAACTATTTTTTCTTGACCAGTTTATAAAAGGAAACAGCAACAAAAACAAAGTAAAAGTACCCGCTGTCACGGAATTCATCATGGACTGCTGTCTGTGTTGATTTTCTCTTTTAATCCTTCATTGGCACAGATGATTCATCCTTAGCACTTCAGTCTTCCTTTGCTGACAAAGATGATTGGTCTGGGGCCCCCACATGGTAAGTCTTCTTGCAGTGCGAAGAATGCATTTACTTGGGAGTCCTACACAACAGATGGCAGTAAAAGTTGTAAGCAGCACCTGAAAAGGGCCTTTCCACTTTGGACTCAAACAGTTATTTCTCTGGAAAGTTTTAACATAAACCCAATCATCGGGCCACAGTTGGTGACAGGGCAGGTCAGAAGGTTGAGGAAGAGCTTTTTGTACAGTTCTGTGTTACCACTGCAATAAATTAATAAGTTATGTGCAGTAAGACAATATAACTTCATTAGAGTTCATTTTTTTATTTGATACAGAAGGAGTAGCTGGAAGGGCCATGGATCTTCCATTAATATTTCATAGGGGCTCAATTTCCTTGTAGCATTTAATGTACCCCTCATACTCATTAATGCTAAGGGAAGTGCCTCTGGTCATTTAAGGTTTGTTTCAGCACAAATCTTTAAAATCTTATTTTTAAAGGTCCTATACTAAACCAGATGACTGTGGATGGTTGGGCAGTAAAGACTCAATTTAGTATTAAAAATTCTGCATAGCTCTCTAGTCAGAGAATTGTTAAAATTAGTTTCCTGGTCACTATTGATAGTACAAGGTACACAAAATCTAGGTATACATTCAAATACAAGTTTTTTTAACAACTGTTACAGAATCTGCTTTTTAACATGAGTAAGCTTCCGCCCATGCAGAAAACATGCAAACCACCACCAACATAAATTGTAAATTATAGACCTTTGGCATCTGGAGAAAGTCTAGCTGCACATTATGAAAAAGTCCTCAAGGTGGTGGTAAACATACAGCTTTAATATTTGCATTTTTTGCTGACATTATATGTCAGGCATACTGTACAATTATTAACATACTGAAGTATCAAAGAGGAGACATGAGGGGCATACCAACTTCGGGTAATTTGATCTAATAAAGCTGTCTTATCTGCATGAGCTGGTAAATGATATGCCCTTACCAGGTAAGGTAGCAAGCCAGTCGGCTGTCCGGATGTCGCCATAAACCATCAGCAGATTTACTGTATCCATCTTTAAGCCACCTCTGAACTTCTCCCTGTGATGCTTCAGCTTGGAAAGCTGATACTCTTAAAATCAAATAAATCATCACTGTTACATTCTTGCAATAACATTACCTGAACATTTGAACAAAGTCCTTGTACAACTTGCTTATCAGACTGATCTGCAAAATTATTTCCCTTTGAAACAGTATCCATACCCTTCTGATGGGTATTACATTTAACTACTGTTAAGTCTGTAGGTAACAAAAGAGTATCTAAAAGAGCATTGACACAGAAATAGTTTTTAATTTCAGTTTCTGCTGAAAAAATCCCCATTGTTTTAAAAGATGCCCAAAATTACGTACAATGCCAAAGGCATACCTGGTATTAGTAAACGTATTAACAGTATGGTTTTTGGCTACCTCACAAGCACTTTGTAGAGCCACTAACTCAGCTACTTGGGCAGAATTTATGCCCTCTAGTCTTTGATGAAGCAAAACATCATTATTGGTGCAGACAGATATTCCTGCAACCAGATTTCCATTTCCATCTCTTCCACAGGAACCATCCAGAAATAGGTCCAGTTCAGCATTGGGTGTAGGAGTGTCCTTTAAGTCACTCCTAGGAGAAAGCAGATAATTAGTCACATGCACACAATCATGCTCTTCACCACCCTCAGCAGTAGGTAAAAAAGATGCAGGATTTAGAACAAGACAACATATGAGATAAATAGATGGATCAGAAAGAAGTTTAAGTTCATATTTAGTTAGATGTGCAGTTGAGAGGGATTGAGTTTTTATTTTAAGTAAGATAGATGATACAGTATGAGGGACGACTACTGTAAGATCATGTCCGAGCACCAGTGAGTGTGCAAGATAGACTAGAATGGTGGCAGCAGCCACCGCCCTTTAACATGGTGGAAATCCCTTTGCAACAGAATCAAGTGCTATACTATAATAAGGTAATGGACGATAGTTGCCCCATGTTTCTGTGCAAGCACCCCATGAGTAAATCCATTTCTTTCATGACAAAATATAATGGAAGTATTTTCATAATCTGGTAACCCTAAAGTTGGGACAATAGCTAAATTTTGCTTTAAATATTGAAATAAAGTTTCCTCTTCACTATCCCAAGGGAGGGGCTCTGGTGTATCTTGTTTTAAAAGGTTTGTCAAAGGTTTAGCAATTTCTGCATAGTTAGAAAACTACTGTCTGCAATATCCTGTCATACCTAAGAAAGATCTAAGCTGACGCTGAGTAGTTGGACGTGGGGCTTTAGCTATTACCTCAATACGAGATGGTAACATCTGCCTGCTACACTGAGATATCCGATCTATAGCATTTGAATGAATGGTTAATTGAGTGAATCGCTATTTGGCAAACTGAACTAAGCGAAAGCTCAATTAAGCGAACATTAACTTAAGCGAAAACTTTCCCTGGGTTAAAAAACAGTTGGCCAACCAAGCAAACTACACAAAAGCATCACCAAAAAAAAACATTCTAGTGGGGGTGGGCTATGCCCCCACACCCCCCAATGTGGGGGGTTGTGCCCCCACACCCCCCCTAACTAAATATACGAACTCCAGAATCGCACTACCATGGTTAAAAGGGCAAATCCCCAATGATAGCCAACTGGTTAGCCATCATCAGGAATCTGCCCTTTTCTCCACTGTAGAGTGATTTCATAGTTGGTATATTTAGTTAGGGGGGTGTGGGGGGGACAGAGCCCCCACTTTGCAGAGTTTTAATTTTTGTTTTGTTTGTTACAATATGTGGGTGAGCAACTGTTTTTTCCCAGAAAACTTTATGCTTAAGTGAGTGTTCGCTTAATTAAGCTTTTGCTTAATTCAGTTCAACAAATAGTGATATGCTCAATTAAGCATTCACTCAAATGATACAGACCCGAGATATCAGATAACCAAGATAATGTACCTGAGATGACCATAGCTGTAATTTTTCTCTTGACACCTTGTGTCCTTTTTCTGCAAGAATAGTTAAAAGGTGTAGGATATCCTGTTGACATTACTGAAAAGAGTCAGACGCTATTAGTAAATCATCTACATATTGCAGTAACATGGACATACCTAGAAATGCCCAATCTTCCAAATCCTTTCTTTGAATTTGAGAAAATAATGAAGGAGGTTCAGTGTATCCTTGGACAACTGTGTGGATACTGATGTCCCTTATAAGTAAAAGCAAACAGAAACTGACTTCTGGCCTGGGGTGGATAGGTATAGAAAAGAATGCTGAACACAGATCTATCACAGAAAAATCTTTTGTTGTAGGTGGTATGCAACTCAGCATTGTTGCTAGATTTGGAACCACAGGAAAAGTTGGTAATACTTCATTGTTTACAACCCTCAAATCTTGCACAAACCTATACGAATCCTTTCCTAGCTTTTTCACAGGAAGAATAAGAGTATTAGAAGGGATTTTAGCTGGCGATATTATTCCTTGTTGCATCAAGGACTAAATTACAAGTTTTATTTCCTGATGTGCTTCTGGTTTCAGTGGATATTGTCATACTCTAGGGAGAGGTTTGGATGGATTCAATTGTATTTTTACTGGTTCTGCAGATTTTAATATACCTACTTCATTAGCATGTTTAACCTATAAGTTAGCAGGTACCTGCTGTAGCAATTTTTCACTTGTCTGTGTGCCTTCAAAAGGCTGTTCCTCAGCTTCTGTTAGGACTGCTAATACTTACCCCTTTGATTCTGTTGGAACATCCAAATATACCCCCTTCTGTATACAGTAAACAGTACAACCCAGTTTGTATAACACCTCTCTCCCTAGCAAATTTCCCAGTGCAGTAGTGATACCCTAAAATCATTCTATATTCTAACCTGCTTAATTCAGTCTTAAAGTTTCCTGCACAGAAATGTGGTCTGGCCAATACACTAAATGAAAAACCCTCAATATTGCCATTATGTGTTTTGATAAAATGAGAGGCCACAGGACTTTCCATGTTTCCCCTCCTAATATCTCCCAAATGCTCTAAAATATGAACCTTAACCTTCCTGGTGGTTTGTCTGATATACCATAAGGGTGTGATACAATCACAACCCAAAATATATATCACCCCAGATGACAAGCAACAAAACCTCTCAAATGCTAAATATCTTTTACCATTTATTTTCATTCCATGCAAATTTTTTACCTTGTTAGAATATAGAATGATTTTAGGGTATCATACATTGTACCCCAGAGGAATGAATTTAGATAGTGGCACTATAGTGTAAAGATTATAGTAGTGGTGAAGTATTTAAGTTATATTAATGAAATCTGAATGAACTTATATGTATTTAAATACTTTATATGTTTATTTATTGTATACAGTTTAATATTTAGTGAATATTTAATGAATGTTATATAATGTGGTAAAGAATCTATGAAATTTGAATGAATTAATATGCATTTAAATATATTTTAAATACATTTTTATTGTCTTCCACACAGTTCAGCATTAAGTATTTCATAAAAGTATGTAATGAGTTTGTATTGCTTTATATAAAGTGGTTTGTTGATTGTATTTGAAGTGTTAGCATCACAAGGGTTAGTGATGTAATGAAGTAGTATTTCAATGGATTTATTGATGAGCAAATAAAAAGAGGATGTGTTTGTATGGTTATTTGTTCCACTGAAGGCAAATTGCCGAGGTACCAGGACGGCTGTATTAAATGGATTATCTTTTTCATCCTATTACTTGACTACTTCTTGTTTTTGGTGTTTTCTGTTTGATTGCTCTGACATAGTCAGTATGGTCATTTGCAGTGCTTAGTTAGGACTCCAAGTATTTTTTCCTGCCAGTCTAAAAGCACTTGCTTTATTTGTTTTTGTACGGGGGCTTGTAGACCATGTACAAAAGCAGCTGCAATAGCTGACTTAGCTTTTCGCCTGGATCTGGTATTCCTGAATGTCTGGGAAACACTGCTTTAAGATGACTCAAATCTGTAGAGGCATCCCCTTTACTTTGCTTACATGCCTGTATCTTAGAAAAAGCTGTCCTAACTTGATACACTTGTGTAATTTTATTTAACAACTCTATCATTTTGTCTGTTAGTGCATTTCATGTGAAAGTAAAATCTGTTATTTCAGCCTTCTCAAGTAACTGTTTTTTTATTTCTTTTATTCCCCTTAAACCTTAATGGATCTTCTCTAATATTTGGAAAGCTTGTAGACACAGTATGCAAATCAGCAGGGGTCCAAGGGTGATGAAGAAGCTCTATATTATTAGCCCCCCAAAAGTTCTCCAAGAGGTGCCAAAAGATCCTCTCCAGAGGCAATAGCCTCTTGTCCTACCCTATCATGTGAGCATGTGTGATGAGTTACAGGAGTGTCAGATACTAGTACTCCTGTTGGAGAGATAGAAGCTGGTTGAAAATGATAGGAAGAAGATGAAACCTCCTTGACTGCAGATGTCTGTTCTGAAGATGAGGGTTGAATAGGGGAACTAGGCTGAGATGTAACATTACCATGCTGACCTACTGTCCAGTGGACAGTTGTCCAAAATATAGGGGTCTGAGAAACAGCAGAATCTTGTACAAAAGCCACCCATACTGGTATATATGGGGGTAGAGTTGCAGTAGCTACTGGAGGATTATCTTCTTTAGAAGTCTCTGCTTTTTGGTCATCTCCAATTTCTTCCAAACCTGTCAAGACAGGATAAAGGGATCCCTTTTTACTGGTCTGTACAGCCTTTTTAACTTTCTTCACCTGTTGTAGCAACTTCTTATTAATATTCTGTAATCCCCTTAATGCTAATTCGTTTTCCTTTTTAAGAGCTTTAGTATACCAAGAATAAAATACTGCCCATTGTTTCCACTTACCTTGTTTTTCTTTTTCTTTTTTCAAAAATATCCTTCAATTTCTCTAATTTATTCTTACCATAAGTTTCATTTAATGGAAATACTTCTCCAGAGCAATTTTTAGTAAACTGAAACCACTCATTCAAAACTTACAACTTTCCTTTCCATAATTGTGATGCATAAAATATGCAGGTGTTCCCTTTCCAGGTATTTGATCTTGCTTGCTTAACTTTGTTCCCATTTTCCCTATTAAGGCTTACCTTGTACATCCTGGATCCTAGTAATTCAGAGGAAAAAAATGAGTACACCAGTTCACACACCATTCAGGGAAGGAAGGGTAGGGATTCTGTCATTGTGCAATGAGAGAGAAAAGGTTTCAGTCAGCCTTTTCTCACAGCACCCCCTTGCCTTTGTCCCGCCACAAGCTCAAAATTTACAACTCCAACATTTTAATCAGGATAACAGGGTAGATAGGTACTGTTCCAGAACTGACCACTCTTTCTGACCCTCTGTGGGTATTTTCACATAGTCGCACCTACATCCCAACATGCTATGGGTGCATGAATTTGATTTGCCAGCACACAAACCTATGTCCCAGCATGCTATAAGCAGATGAACTTGATTTAACAACACACACAACTATGTCTCAACATGCTATAAGCTCATGAACTTGATTTAACAACACACACACACCTGTGTCCCAACATGCTATAGACTCATGAACTTGATTTAACATTAACTTTAATCTCTTTTTTCTTTTCTCTCTCTCTTTTTTCACTCATACATTAAACAACACAAAACATCTCTCATGCCTCTTACCATTTTGTGTTGAGGGTACCACCCTTAACACAGGGTGCCTCCTTGTGTTAATGTTCTCTTTTTCTCTATGAGCATACACATTAATAAACTTCTCCTTATTTCCTGTGGGGTCCGCCCACTATTACTTTACATATACCTAACAAGCAAACTTAGTCATTCAACAAAACAGTTATTCACTCATTCCACTTTTTAACTACAGTTATCTAAGACAGAAAAAAAAATATTTTCCACAAATCCATTTTCCCTTTTTAGACTAGCAGCAGTTTGCACTGCCTAAATAGTTAGGTATCTGAATCTCTGACTATCCCATACAAAACAGCATGGAATTCACTGAAGAACTTTCAGTGCGGTGCCCTTGTAATTTATTCCACACTGCCCTGCAGCAATACCAAAGTTCAGAATCCAAGTCATGGCACCAACTGTTAAAGTTCACAAATAAATAACAAAGTTTTACCTTTTAGTCTTGAGTCAAGAATAATACTTCAGGATGTGCACATTACTGGTTTATTCCATAAACAGTGCTGGGAGACTGCCTAGCAAGATTTTCAATCAGTCTCAAAGAACAAAGAAAAATAACACTACATATATTCCTTTTCTTATCAATTTCATGCATGCAGAATTTTGATGTTACATTACTTTCAACAAATCAAAATGAATTAATTTTTAATTTAATTAAAAATGTCCTCATCCCTCATGCTTTTCTCTTAGAACTTCATGTGAACACTTGACAATATGCCTTTTAAAAACATAGACCACCAGGTCTATTCAATTTATCTTTTAACCTTGTAACATTTAGGGTCAGTGCAAACTATCTCACAGACATCCTTACAAAGACTCATCCCTCTGCCAGAGAGGGCTAGAGCATACTGCTAATTAATTTGGTTTCAAAAGATTCCTGGCACATTTGTTTTCTGTTAACATTCTGATACCAGACTGTTTATACATAGTATAACATTGTAACTTCCCTTAACTCCTTCAGCACTACCTTTGCCTTCAGTTATCTGTCTGTACACTATAATTTGCTAATAAAGAGAATGCAGTTGTAAGGCACTTGAAATACAAAGTTACAATTTATGTGAAACCATATTTTGCATAATCATGCATCTATTTTACCTTTTGATTTTAACATAAACATATAAACATTTTATTTGATTCATTTGTGAAGAAACTGGAAGTTAATATGCATTTTGTGAAGAATAATCATGAGACATAATATTTTCTGTAACATACTTTTCCAGGAAAAGGAGCTGATAGTGATTTGGCATTTAACAAGAGCCCCACTATTACTCATTGCACATATTTTAATTCACTACAAAAGCTATTAAGAGTAGGTTTGTTCAATTTGTGGTATAAAGAACTTTGCATTCCTTCTTTTGTTTGAGAATGTATTTCGCCTTGCCTCTGACAACAACTAGCAATAGGGTATTTATAATAATAGCTTTGTAATAATAATTTTAGTCTCATTTCATCTGAAAGTATCAAATGCTTATTCCTAGTTATTTTACTGTGCCTTCTTCCAGCAGCATTCCTACATTGAGACCAACTAACTGCCTGTCTCCAGAACGGGTGAGACTCCATGTGCTGTTCACCATCATCCCTCCCTTGTTAACACCACTAATGCTTAAGGTCCTGATCAAATCTGTTTTGGCTGGAGAGCTCTCATGACCATATCCATCTGCACCATGCAGCTTGCATGCCCCCATGTTATTTCTAGCTTTATCACTCAGTCTTGATAGATGATGTTGAAAACTGTGATCCTGTTAGACTTGCATGTATGCAATGGCCCACTCAGAAGGCAAACATCATGAGATCACTGTTTCACTGCATATTTCTGTTAGCTCACTGAGCACCATTTAGAAATTGTTGTGCACTGCAGTCTGTAGGCCAGGTGATATAACTCCCTTGTTCTATTCCCATTGAGGCATATACAGCAAATCCTGTGAGGCTTAGGTCTCTGGCCACACTAAATGTATTGACTAGCCTGTAATATAAGTACTGTCATGTTCTTATTTCATGATATCTGTGATCACAGTGTTTACTTGCTAACTGTTAATGTATGGTGGAAGTAGGACACACTTAGTGCATAAGAGACATGAACAAAGCACATACTAGGAATTTCGGAAGCAAGAGACTGACTAAGTAGATGAAGAGCGCACTGGACGTGTAAATCTGGAACAAGTTTTCAGTAAGTACAGAGTGAGAGAGAGAGAGAGAGAGACACAGACACACACACACACACACACACACACACACACACACACACACACACACACACACACACACACACACACACACACACACACACACACACAGTTATGCTGCATATTGCATTGCACAGTGCTACAGATGTAAGAAATACAATATGTGGCTTGCAACCTCACTTGGTACAAGGGAGGAAATTCAGTAGCTGTTATTAATACTTGCACAACTCTAAGCCATAAACTGAGTTTGCCTCTGACATGACTTTCCATTTATTCAAGAGGAAGGCTAAAATCAAAACTTCATATGGGAGAGGAAGTTAGTACCACAAGAGAAAGAGTGGAAGAGGAGGAATTAGATGTTTTGTAGTGACCACCTAGCTCCTGTCAGCACATGCAATTATTTTTCCTTTCCTTGTCTTCATCCTGCCCCACTGTTTTAGCTCCCATATAACCTTGTGTGTGTGTGTGTGGGGGGGTCTTCCATTCTACCATTCCAGGGGTAGTGTGTTTTTCAAATCCTTCTGTTATGTTCATTTGACAGTAGAGTGGAATTGTTGAGGGTCTGGTGATTGACATCCATAGCTGGCTTGGTTTTCTTTGCTTTTCATGCTGTCCGCTCTCTGGTGACCGGACAGGTCACTGTCCTGATAGGATTTGTAGTATTGGTGCATGCGATATGTTTCCACACACCCAGACTCGCTACAGTGTATGTAGACCTCTTGGAACACTCAGTTTGTGTATTTACAGTCTGCATAGGAGCTGGCACCATATCTTCAACCAGTGATGCTTGTACACTTAGACCAGCAGCTTTCTTTTAGGATGGGAAGCTGTTATCAGTCACCATCTCTCCCATCCCTCCTTTGCAGCCAGGCCCACCAGCTGAACTTTGGTTAATGGGATTACAGTCAAGAGTCCATGTAGATCTCTTGTTGTAGGCAGATGTTGAGATAGGGACAAGACCAGCAGTGCAAGGACTAGGATAAGGACCTAAAAATAAATTACTTGTGAATAAAGATGTCATTTTGTATTGTTTTTTGTAAGCGATGATTAATCAGGTAAGGCTTTTTGAACATGCTGAGCTTTAGAGATTGCCCAAGAATTTTGTTCTGATTAAAGGAGTTACAGCCCAAAACCAAAAGATATATGTTTTCACTTTATTATGTTCTGTTCAGTACTACTTTTTCTACATCACAAATGTGTTGTACCCATATGCAAGGATAGTCTATTGGACATGCTGTGCTGATGTGATTGTGTTTTCTTTTCAACATCTCTTTTTTTCCACAATGAGTTTTTTGTCCCTGTAAGAATATATAACAAGGTACTTTTTTCTATGAACTTTTTTGTCCATTTACTTGCAATGAGAATACTGTGATTTCCTTTGTTATGCACTGATTTGACAAGACTGTGATTTCCTTTGTTATGCACTGATTTGACAAGACTGTGATTTGTTTCATTTCAGTGACACTTTCATTCTTTCTGTTACTATTTAAAAGACATTTCAGGTACATTTCAATGCTAAACTTATAACAATTGTTAATATAATTGATTTTGTTCAAGTTCAGAATTGTAATGTCAGGTCACACTTTCTAACTAAGGCGTAAAGCTGATCATTTGTGACCGTTAACAAATGCTTAAAATACTGACTTTCAATTCTTTCAATTACAAGTTAAAGAACTAAAATTATACTTGTTCCTGCTAAACCTAAACCTAGTAAATAAATATATGTCCTTCACTCCATAAACACATATATATTGTTTTGAAGAGTTCCAGTGAATTAGCCTCTGTAGTTGGAAATACTTTAAAGAGCAAGCGTAGAAGTCCATAACTGACATAGTTCCTATTCTATCCTTTTTATTTTGTAAACAGGGACAGTGTCCTTTGTTTTCCACCTATCTGAACAATACTGCTGTTATATCTAACAGTGCTGGGTTTAAGTCTACTATTTATTGGTTATTCCATTTAGCTCACAGCTATTTGTGAGCTTTGTTTTTTTCTAGTTTGTTATTATCACTTAAGCTATTTAGAAGATCATTTTTCTGAGGTATTCCTATATTTGCTGGTGTAATATAACTCCTGATTAACATCTTCTTTCCTGATCTCAAAATGTCACAGCATGCAAAACAACACATTTACAAAACGAATGTAAATATGCATAACTTATAGTCAGCTTTTCCATGTCTCAGGTCCTAACCTAATTAAAATAAAATTGACTGTGTAACTTCTTAGCAGGGCTTTCTTCTTCAAACTATTCTATAGAAAGCTCCACTTTTCATTCCTATATATTGAGTTTAAACCATCCTCTTAAACATATGTTCATAAATTAACTTTATGTATTATTGCTAGAGTATTCTCCTTACCACAGTAAATTCAGGCATCACCATGTAATCTATCCTGTACCCCTCATAGTTCATAGCTAGTTACTAGGCAAGCAATGCAGGAAACCACTAAGAAGCCTAGCCCAAATTCCCAATTTTCCCGAATCACTGTCTGGTTAAGTGACTTGCTCAAGGTCACACAATAAGTAAATGAAGGTGGAAAGATTCAAACCCAGCACCCTTGGCACAAGAAGTACTTCATTAATTAGCAATCAGTAATCTCTCTTTTTTTCTGTCATACCCATATTTATGGCAGTTATGTAGGGAGGTGGGAATAATGGCTAAGTTGTTTACCTTACAGACAGAAGGTACAGGGTTTGATTCTCACATAGGGTAATTGGCTAGACTTAAAATGGCCCAGAAGGTCAGTTACCTTAGTACTAATCCATGAACCTATGAACATATTACTCATTCACTTACATCTACCTGTTCTTCTTTTATCCATAAGTCTTCACATTAGAAAGCTCAAGGACAGCAGATGCTCCTGTGCAACATCTTATAGGCCCTGTTTTAGCATTACAGGCAGGCATTCCCAGTGTATTGCCTTCAGCAATTATAAAGCTACACATGCTTCCCAGCAGCCCCTGCAGTTCTCCTTTTTCCTAATGAGTGCATGTGGTCCATTCATTGCCCCACCTCTCAGAATAACATTCAGAGATCTCTGAGTGCAGCCCTGTTTTATCACTTTCATTACATTCATCAATCAGGCTTGCATCTTTCCTGAATACCCAGCCTGCCAGATTATCATGTCACTGTTGCCATCAAACATTTACTCCAGTTTACCCATCAGAAACCCTAACAGGCCACCTGGGGCATCCACTGCTTTATTACCATTGTATGTTTACAATTCTTCAAATCAAAGTCAACCTTAACTCCATATTAGTCTATGTTATGACTCTTGACAATTATAGCAAATAAGTACCAGTGGCCCCCATTTTGTCTTACATTTCTTCCACCATCCTCAGTTAGGCAGTAACATATTTCCTATTCAAAGCCAGTATATTCCAGGTGTGTATAGTGGGGGTAAATTTAGAGCATAAACAGAAAACACTCATTGGCAATATGGGGGAGGAAAAGGCATAAACAATATACTCAATCGATTAGAGGTAGTGGGGTGTCAGATGAATGATCATGTGAAAGAGGCAAAAAAAGAAAATGAATAGAAATGATTGTTCGTAGGTTCATAGGTTCATAGGTAGGTACTAGGCTATTGGTCCTAGGGCATATATAAGCCTAGCCAAACAGTACCCTGGCTTTTGCCACCCAAGAAAATTATTTTCCTGTGCCTCTGTCAAGCAGAGCCACAGAAGTGATCCCCGGGGTGAATTTCCTATCTCCCATCCAATCATCAAGATTTTTCTTGAAGAGTGCTAATGAGGAGCTTTGCTTGACATAGATAGGTAGTTTTTTCCAGAGTATGGGAAGTCTCTGAGACAGGAATCTATCCCTCCAGCATGTTCTGTTTATTGTGGTGACAAGGTTTTGGTCCCTAGAGTGTGTAGCTCGGAGGGATTGGGATTTCTTTACGTGAAGCATGTCCAACAGCTCTGGGTTTGACATAGTTTGGTATGTTAGGCAGAGATTGCCTCTGAGTAGGCAATATGCGACAGAGTAAAGTTGGAGTTTTTTGAGACGGTTTGCATAGGGCACCTGTTTGAGGCTGGTAATCCTCTTTGTGAGGTATTTTTGCGGCCTTTCCAGTTGTTATAGATGTCTTGTGAGGTACATACCAAAAGGGATGTTTTACTCTATAATGGGTCTAATGAGTGATGAGTAGAGGGGAACAATGACCTCTTTTTTCCTTGATGAGAAACCTTTTGTGATGAGGTGTGCCATGTAGAAGGATTTCCTGACAACTGTGTCGATGTGATTATCAAAGGAGAGACTACTGTCCACCTGTGTCCCAAGGTCTCTTATCACACTTTCAGTGTTAAGTAGACTACCACCTATGTGGTAGTGCATGAGTACAGAGTTTTTACCAAAAGGGATGACAATGCACTTTTTGGCATTGAGCTTGAGGCCATCGCTTTGACACCAGGCATCTGTCTCAGTGAGGCCCTTTTGTAGGATGTCCACATTGTTAGGAGATTTGATTATGGCTCCTAGTTTGCAGTCATCTGCAAACTTTGTTAGCCAAAGACCTTCTGTGTTAGCCTGTACTTCAGAGAAGTAGATACCAAACAGAAGAAGACCTAGGACTGAACCCTGTGGTACTCCACTTGTCACTGGTCTGAAGTTGGATTTAGAGTCTGCTACTTTGACAGTGTGGGTTTGGTCAGTGAGCCAGTTGGCAACCCATCTTGTGACATAGGGATTTATACCTAGTTTAGTGAGTTTGTCTATAATTCCAGAGTGGGGGATTGGGTCGAAAGCCTTGGCGAGATCTAGATAGGCTGTGTGTACCACCTTACCCTCATCTGCAGCTTTGGTGACCACTTTAAAGAAGTCTATCAGGTTTAGGAGACAAGATCTGCCTTTTACAAACCCGAACTGGGTAGGGTCCAGAATTTGGAGATTACCAATGTCATTGTTTATAAGTTCCATGATGATACGCTCCATAGCCCTGCAGACCAGGCTCGTCAGGCTAATGGGGCGGTAGTTCTAGGGGTCCGTGGTGGCTCCCTCCTTGTGGAGTGGGATAACCATTGCTGTGGACCATTCAGTGGGCACAAAACCTGAGGTGAGGCTATGACTGAACATGGTACTTAGGTGGGGTGCCAGTACATTCTGTAGTTCATGTAGAATGCAGCCTGGGATGTTGTCAGGTCCCATGGATGCTGTGTTCTTGGCTTTGGAGAGTGTGTTTTTTATCTCTACAACCATGATTACAGGTACTTTGCATTCTTCTGATATAGAGATGGGACCTTTAGGGGATGAGAGAGGTAAAGTTAGCACTGAACCTATCTGCCAGGATGTTGGCAATATTAGTTGGTTCTGTATATTTAGTGCCATTGTGCTGTAACTCAGAGCAGATCTGAGTGTTGCCATTGAGATTCTTGACATAGCTATAGAATGCTTTGTGGTTGTCTTTAGAATCAGTGGCAATTTTGTTTTCGTAACTAGCTTTGGAGGATTTTATGAGGGATCTCAGCTTCTTACTGAGGCTGACCAAGAAGTTTCTCCAATCATGGGATTTTACCCTTTTTTGCAACAGTTTCTTTCTTCTGTTGTAGAGTTTGTTTATAGCAGGGGACCACCAGATTGGCTTCCTTTTTTTGGAGGATAGCATCTTGGTTCTGTTAGGGATTGTACAATCCATGCACTCGTGTAAGTGCTTATAAAGTGCAATTGTATAGGATTCAGCAGCCGTATCTCTACTGTCCATCAGCATGGGTGTCATGAAGTTTGCCACTTCTGTCTTAAGAAGCATGAAGTTGGCTTTGGAGAAATTTTTTATGGTGGTTTCCCTAATGGGGGGTGGGGCTGGGATGTGGATGTCTAGGGTGATTTGCTTGTGGTCGGATCTGACCAACGAGGAATTGACCTCTGGTGTGGAACACCGGTTGCCCATGTTGGTTATGACCAGGTCTAGGATATTGCTGCCCCTGGTGGGGGTGTGGATAAGTTGATCCAAGGCATTAGAATTTATGAATTACAGAAAACGTTGAGCACAAGAGTTGATATATGAGTAGTTTTCCCAGTTAATGGTGGGGTAGTTGAAATTGCCCATTATTAGGGTGTTAGGTTGTACCCTAATATTTTCCAGTGTATCAAGAAATGAGGAGTGGGAATCCTGGGGCATGGTGGGGGATCTGTAGCAAGCTACAATTTGCATTTCGGTTTTGCCCAGAGTTAGTTGCACTTGGATAATCTCAGATGCATTATGCTGAGCAACTAGCCTGGAGGTGTGGATATCCTTAATGAATATTGACACGCCTCCACCTTTAGTGCTTCGGTCCAAGTTAGGTGGCCGAAAGGTGTGGTATGAATTATAGCCTGGTAATGCAGGAGTGCTCTCTGGAGCCTTGACCCAGGTCTCTGTCACTGCACAGATGTCGATGTTCTCCATTTTAAGGAGTGCCTCGAGTGAGTGCAGTTTGAGGTTTAGACTTCTAGCATTGAGTAGCATTACCCTCAGATTTTGCTTGCTTGTACCTGTTACGGTGGTGAATTTGTCATTTGAATCTTGCCTAAAAAAGGCACTATAGGGGTGTCAAGAGCCTTAGCCTGTATCTGGAATCCCAAGAGCGACAGGTGCAGGCCATCTCTGGCAAAGCATTGTGGTTTGTCGATCATGTCATCCCAGGTAGACAGATACTGGATCCCCTTAGAATGACACCAGAAGCTTAGCCAATTGTTGAAGTCAATCATTTTGTCCTTGTACTGTGGTATCATTCTGGGTGATGGCAGGATGCTACTCAGGGCTACGGTCATATCTGCCTGGGCTACCAGATCAGAAAGCTCCTCCATGTCTCTTTTCATGTAGTCCAGGGAGGTACGTCTCAGGTCATTCACACCAACATGGACAATGACAGAGTCATATTTATACTTGCTGTGGAGTGACCTGAGTGCATGCATTATGTGGCGAATCCTGGCACCTGACAGTGACTTTCTCCTTGTTTAGCCTGGTGAGTGGAACATCAGTGTGCCTGACTATAGAGTCATCTACGACTAGAGTGCTAGGTACGTTGTTATGCCTTATGGGCTGTGGTTGAGTGGAACACTGAGTTTGTGGGCTATGTGTCATTTGGGTTGTGTTGGGGGGTGGAGGTTGCTAACGTTTCTGCTTTGGAGGTCCCTGTTGCTTGGGTAGAGTTTTTTGAGAGCCACCATGAATGTAGGTGTGTGTTTTGTGTTTCTATGTGTGTGTTTTGGTGGTGTAGGTTTTGAGGGACTATGTGATAAGTGTGGTGTGGTGCAAATGTTTACCTTCTCCTCTTGACTGTCTAGTCCAGTCTTGGGTGAAGAGAGCTTTGCTTCCAGTTTGGTTATAAAAGTGCATTTCTCACAGGTTGTAGTGTTGGGTGGTAGGAGGAGATGGTTGTCTGTGTACATGAGGCAATTGCTGCATTGCCCCAAGATGCCCAGATTCATCAGGTAGACAGGAAAAAACATTGGGAGCTGACCCTTAGACATGCCTGGATAGATGCTTATTTATTAAGTACTAAAAACTGTTTTCCTCTAGACAAGTGAGGAACGTTGAGTGCTGTAGTAATATGTAGCTTATTTAGTGCCTCAATGAGTTCTGAACAAGTGCTGAGCTCAAAGAAACAGATTTAAGTGCTGAAACTAGAAAACTGGCTAGTTCTAAGAAACAAAATTAAGCTAGAAGGCTTCCCTGCAACACAGAAAGGCTTGTTGCCAAATGTAGGGAGCCTATGACAACAAAAATAACCAGAGATCCTTTAGAGTTATTCGAGATATTTTGGAAATTTTATGAAAATTTTTATAACGCAGAAGAGTGTGAAAACCAAGAAAGAGGGCAAATGGAAATTCTTATGAAAGACTTAATTATGCCAATACTAGAGGAAGATGAGGCTTAACAACTAAATTTAAGACAGGAGGAGATGAGATAAAATGGTTATGCATAATCAATCTGCAGGGAAGTCTGCAGGAACAAATGACATGCCTGTGGAAGTCTGGAAGTTAGGAGGAAAAAAAGTGATAAACATCTGGAAAATTTGGTTTAATAGTATTTAAAACGAGGGGGGAGCACCAGCATATTTGAAGAAAGCTTTTGTGTCTGTATTACCCAGAGAGAGTAAAGATGGAGGAGACACATTTTTTGAAAGAAATAAGCATGTGAATTTGACAAAAGAGGATTCAAGAATGGATATTTAGCAGAGTATCAGGAGCAGAGGAAAATGGAAGTTGTCGTGTCTTTTGGCTTTTCCCGGTTAGGGGTCGCCACAGCGGAACTCTGGTCCGCTAATGATTGGTAGTTGATTTTTACGTGCAGAGTTACCAGCCCTGACGCACAACGTTCAACGAAGGTACGCCCATTCATGCATGTCTCCACACAGAAGATGCTCTAGCTGAGAATCTAACCAGACAGCATCTTACTGTGAGGAAAATGGAAGTAATTATACTAATTGCTAGAAGGTTTCTTATAGCGACAGATGAGAAAAAAAAGACAAAGATTGTAGATTTGTGGTAGTAAGGGGCTACTGGCAAAGGAGGAGAATTACAATGGCATGTATTTATATTACACTGAAACTGCTGTTATGTAGCTTAAGAAAATTTTAGGAGAAATAATCAGTTCTCAGCAGGGAATACTATTTATAGGTAGGGACTGGAATTTGATTTGCAATAGGGAGGCTGTATCAGGGGGACCTAGAAGGGACAATGCAACAAAAGATGGTAGATTTCTGAAGAAATTTATGAAAATATTTGGTATAGAAGAGGTGAATTCAGTAGCAGGAACTTGAACAGAATTTACATATTATTCCCCAAGGTACAATAACTGGGCTAGACTACATAGAAACTATATTTCACAGGAACATGTGCATTTAATTGAAAGGTTTGAAACACATCCAATAATTATTTCTGACCCTGCACCAATAAAAACGAAGATAAAAATACAGGGTAATCAAGTAAAATAAGATCCTGGTGCTTTTAAACCTACCAGTAAACAAGAAAGGAATTTAAGTAATGGGTAGTGGAAATTACTCCAGAGTTAATAAGGACGATAGAAACATCTTCAGAAATTATAGCTAATGACTGGGATAAAATGAATATCAAGTTTAAAATCAGGGTCAAAATAAAGAAAAACAAGATACGGTTAAAAAGTAATAGGAATTATTTAGAGAGGCTGACAAAGGTTAAAGTATTGCAGAATAAGGGGAATCTCACAGAACAAGAGATGGAACAAATGCAGAATGTTATAGAAAAAAATAAGAGAGTATCTAGATATTATGCTTGAATTTAGAAAGATTGCTGTTAATCTATTTTTTTGATAACAATCCCAGAGCACAGTGACTTAGGTAACAGAATGCTGAAAAGGCTGTCATCATACTCAGTGAACCTGTACCAAGAAAAATAACCAGAGATCCTTTAGGGGTTTTAGAGATATTCTAGAAAATTTATGAAAATCTGTATAAAGCAGAGAAATATGTAAATCAAGAAAGAGTACAAGTGGAAATATTTATGGAAGACTTCATTATAGCAAGAATAGAGGTAGACAAGGCTCAACAACTAACAGTTAAGATAGGAGATGATGTATAAACAATCTTCAGGAAAGTTTCCAGGAACAGATAATATTCCTGCAGTAGTTTGGAAATTAGGAGGGAAAAAGTGATAAAGATCTGGAAGATGTTGTTTAACAGTATTTTAAAAGGAGGGGAAGCATTAACATATTCAAAGAAAAGCTGTGGTAACTGTGTTTCCTAAAGATGGCAAAGACCCTTCTAATCCAGCTTCATACAGACCCATTTTAATTTTAAACCACAATTATAAAATATTTATGTCTATAATCCTAAAAGAATGGCAAAGTTGTTGACAAAATTGTTAGATATGGATCAGTGTGGTTTTGTGGAGGGGAGGCAACTTTTGACAATGTTAATAGAAGCATGATAATCCAGAGGGAAGTAGAATGTAAGAAAATACCTTTGTTCTGAAAACATTTAACAGAGTAAGCTGGGATATTATGAGTAGGGCATTGGAAGCATTTGCATTCACTGATACAATAATAAGATTAATTTGAAGGATATATGAAGGACTGAAGGCAATAATTAAAGCGGGAAGGTTCTTTTAGATAAGCTGTGTCGGAAGAGTGGAACCAGGAAGGGGTATTCTTTTTCCCCTTTATTATTTGCTTTATATATAGAGCCCTTGGCAAAAAAGGGGACACAGAAATGCAAGGATATAACTGGTATCATAATCAATAAAAGTTGGCTTTATTTGCAGATGATATTATTTTGTACCTAATAAATCCAGAAAAAGAGATCTCAGTGTTGTGGAAGATTTTGAGACTATTTCAAGTCTTTTCAGGATATAAAATGAATGAAGATAAAACAAGAGCTAGAGCCATAAATTATATGCCCACACATGAATTGGTTCAGCAACACCCATATTTATAGGGACATAATAAGATGAAGTATTTAGGATTGTGGATTAAAATAGGCTTATGTTATGGCAGCTAAGGATATGTGGGAAGAGACTAAACAAAAGCTAATACAAAAACTGAGAAACTGAAAACTCTTATTTATGGATATGGATAGTAAAACACAAGTAGTGCACATGTTTTTAGTCCCTTTATCATTGTTTATGGGTGAGACATAATTTTATTAACATGAGGAGAATTTGTGGACAATAATTAATAAAGAACTGAAGGAATTTATATGGGAGGGGAAGAGGACAAGAGTTAAGTGGGATGGTCCTTCCAATAGAACAAGGTGTTGTAGGTTTACCTCATTTGAATGGATATTTTAGAGCTACACAGTTAAGGCTCATAGACATAACACAAACAGAAGGTTATAATGCAAAGTGGATAGAGATGATGCTGAAGCAAGAGGGAAGTTAAAAAATAGAGAATGGGATTTCAGATAAGAATAATAACAACCATACAGAATATTATATTCATAAAGTAGCAGAAAATATTCTAAGGACTAAGCCAAAATGTGAATGGAAAAAGGAAGTTTTGCCAGTAAGGATGACCACAAGTAGGGGTACAGAAAATAGGCAACAGGAGGCTGGAATGTACTGGAAAAACCTCGTAAAGGAACCAAGATGTTGGGAGTAAATAACTCAAGCAGGAAAGGTAATAGAGTGGTATGAGGCCAAGATGACCTTTGGCTTGTAGACTAGAGACTGCCCTCCATCCTAGGGCTTGATCTCAGAGTACAGGCAAAGAGAAAGGGTGAGGGGGATTTTAAGTGACGGACCTGTTCTGGTAGAGTTTTTAGATTAACGTAACATATACGCAGCTGTTAAAAAGGGATAATTTGTAGGGCATAGAAAGTAGTGCAAGATAATTCCAAGAATCAATCAAAGGAGGTTAGAAAAGATTGGGAGGAGTGACGGGAAAAGCAATTTACAAGAAAACAATGGGAAGACATATGCATGGCTCCCAAGTATGCAACCAAATCCAGAAGGTTTAAGATCTTTGCTTGAAAGTGTTTACATAGGAATTTTATACATCACTGAGACTTCAAAGATTTTTTTCCTCAGGTAGATAGCATATGTTGGAGGTGTGATGAAGAGGAAAGAGGTATCTGGGGATGTTGGAGGTGTGATAAAGAAGAAAGAGTTATCTGGGGACATATGTTTTGGGAGCGTAATGAGTTCACAGATTTTAAATGTTCTCTACAGAGTACTCTATCAGAAATATTGGGTTAGCAAATGGCTATAGGTAAGGAAATTATTCTTTAGAGCCAGGATACAGGATCTGAATTGCCTTGACATAGTAAGGCCTTATTAAGTTTAATTCTGTTGGCTGCAAAAAAAAAAAAAAAAACAATTACTAGAAAATGGAAATCAAAATCTACACCAACAGTATTTGAGGTATTGAATATTATAAAAGAGAAAAAAGAACTGGAAGAGGGATCTTTAGAAAAGAGAAGGAGAAAATTACATAGAAATGAATGGAAATTGTTGGAACAATATATGCATAATAATGTTCAAGAGGAGGAGGAGTGAGGTATAAGGAATTCAGCAATTTTTTTGTAATGTTGAACTGGTGATGGTAGCAAAGAAAATATATGTGATGTTTATTGTATTTAAATGGAAAAATGTTAAAATGATTTGTTTTCTTTTTTTTTTTGTTAATGTATGTTTCTCTATGTATTAAATGGACAGTCCCAGAGATGTTTTGTTTTGATTCTGGATTTTGTTTACATTTCAGTCTGGCATTCTGAGCATATCCCAGCTTTAGCCACAGAAGTTGGGGGTGGGGTGTTTACAGAAAGTTTCAATGGTCTTAGTCAAATTCCATCTCAAATTGCAGTTATACTCACAACAGCTCTCACTGAGTCATTCATTACTTTCACCTGTGCTTTTTATCCTCTGAGAAAAGTGGCCTTTCAGGAATTTTATGACCTTACTTGCTGCTACCTTGCAGGAAAGCATGTGAGCAATGCAAAGTTAAAATATTAGTAAACAGAGTTTTCTGTTCATTTCATTTCATATTTTATTTTGTGGAAATTTCTGAATGCTAGCTAAGTGCTATGATGTTATGCATGACTGCCACTTGCTCTGCAGAAATCATCAGAATTATATAAGTTTTGAACAGTAGTAGAAGCAGTCCTCTTTTTTGTGTTTTGTTTGTTGATTTCAGAATACTAGCCAAGTGTAATTAATGATTTTCTGACCTGCTGTAAAAAAAACATATGTGGGACACAAGCAATAGATTTGTTTCAAACAACAAAGTCCAAAACTTACTATCACAATGGGGGCAATCTGTGATAGTTATATATACCAATTCTGAGATTGCTTTGCGACGGAGTAAGGGGAATATGTCAATAGACTGCCAAGATTTAGTATAAATTCAGTAGACTGCCAAGATTTAGTATGAATTCACTAAACTGTATGCTTTTGACTATAAAGCTCGCAATTAAGCTACCCAGAATATAAAAAAAGGAAGCAAAGAGCTGCACTATTAAGATAAGCTTTTCGACTAGTTCATAAAAAGTAAACACTGAGAGTCTTGCCTAACATCCCGACTACAAACACACACACAAAAATGTAATAACCATATTGTTTGACAGTAATAGTAGAGTGAAAGCTTTGACAGGAACTGAATATTGTTAATTGTGTTCACCAGAGGGAATGAAAACAGGGCTGCATAAAATAAATTGAAACCAGGAGTAGGGTTGATGATGACATGGTAAGTGGGTAGTGACATCTGGGAGGTATCAGGACAAGTTTCTTTCAGTCAGAAGTTTAGACTCTGGGATTGTCCCTTTAAGGGCTAATTTAATAAAAGTTTTTTAAAATAATCTAAACTTTATTCTTTGATGTACTGAATACTGTAAAAATCTTTAGAAATTCAAAGGAATTAATTCTGAATCTTTAGAAATGGAAGGAATGAATTACATAGAAATATATGGACTTTGTGGGAACAGTACATGAAGAATAATGCTCTGTAAGGGGAGGAGTGAGATTTAAGGGAAGGCAAGAACTGAGCAACTGTTGGACCAAATGTCAGCTATTATAATGAAAGAAAAGATATGCATTGTACAATGTATGTAAATGGAAAAATGTTATTTTTTTTCTATTAACGTGTGTGTGCCTATGTCTTAAGTGGAAATTTAATAAAGGTCTTTAAAAAAGAGAAATGTATACACATTTAGTTGCAGACCTCTCCTATTAAATAACATCAGTCAAGGAGTTTGTTATTAATCATTTTAATCACACTGATCAGTTTCCCACTTTTTTCCATTTTAACTAATGCTGATAAATATTATGGGTAACTCTTCAGTGTTATACCTGTAGCAAATAAACAACAGACAGTAGAATGTCAAATTTCAAGATCAGCATCGGATATGTCCCTGCATGATTATGAACATTTCCTTTTAAATAACACAAAGTAACTAGTTAATAAACTCAGAATTTGTAACCCTCAAACATAGCTGCATTTTTATCTTTCTCCTCTCATGTATTAGAAAAGCACAGTGAACAAATATCTTTTCCTTAATCCTAGTGCTGCTTTATTTTCAGACAAATTCATTATATCCAGTGTATAAAGGACCCCTTTCCCCCATTAATCTTAATAGCTATTTTAATAGCCTATTAAAAAAAACTTCTATAACTCCTTTAATATGCCAATTTCCATAAGTGGGCAGCCTATATTTTTATTGATATCCAAATTACTCAACTGTCTGACTGAAGCTGTTACATGAATAAAGAGAATGAATATGAATGATTGCCCCCTTAATTACCATACATAACAGTTTCAATAAATCTAATGGGCAGCCCAAGTTTTTACGCCTATAGATAAAGCTTCAAACAATTCTGCTATTTAAAACCTCACCTGTCAACAACAATCAGCACTAAACAAAAGTTTAATAACACAAAGTAAAAAATACATATTTTTTTTACATTTGCAGCCCAATTGTCCATAATTCACACAAAGCACTATAAACCCTGTTGCACCTTTTCTTTCAGGCAGTGTTACAAAGAAACACTTTTCCTTTTCCATTCAACTCATTTGATTCCTTCCCTTCATCCTCCACTGTCACGGAAAGTGCCGTCACCCCATTTTGCCTCTTGGACTTTTGGATTAGCTTCTTTTCCTAGTTGCAGTATCTGATGTTACTTTTCAATAACCGTTCATATTTACCTTTATCTAGATGAGTGCCTTATTCATGCCCAGCTCCGAGGGACATAGAAGACACAAGGCTTTACACTGGATTGCCTTCAGAGCCTTAGCCACATTCTTAGCCTTTGCAAGTGCAACCTGAATCCATTCAGAATGGTGGTATTGTAAAGATTGCTTCCTCAGCATTAATAAAAGCCCATATGCCTTTCCATGAAAACTTCTTCAGCTCTGCAGTGAAAGCCAACCTAAACTTCATTTTACAACTCTCATACTTGTCTGTAGTATCCAAAAACTGCACTTTCTGCTGGGGTGTTGTAACTGTGAAATCATGCTCATTGTGCACCGAGTGATAAGCAACAACTATATATATATATATATATATATATATATATATATATATATATATATATATATTCAAGCTGCTGTCACTGCCACAATAGCTGTTCCTTCTTATATGCAGTCACCAACAGTTCCTAAATAACCCTGACTTTGCCATAAGCTCTCTCTCAAAGAGTCAAAAGCACTTTGCACACTTCTTCAGTTCCCAATGACAATTTGTAGTTATTATAGATCTAGAGGGAAGGAAACTTGGTTTATAGGTAAAAACTAAGTTAGCTGTCCTTGTTGGCCATTTTACGCCTATTCAGTTTTTCCTGTTAAAGTTGAAAATCAAGCCCAGTACCTTGTGTCTGTAAGGTAAACACCTTAACCATTATAGGAAGACGGTAACCTGAAACCTGGAGGCTGAATGATTGAAATAACAGACTTACATATACTAAATTCTAGATGGGCATTTCCATGAAAATTCCATTTTCTCCAAGATATTTCAATCTTCAAATTGCTATATATAAGTCTGGGGGTTAGGGGTTTGCATGCCCACATGGGGGGTGCATGGGGGCTTGCTGCCTCTCCAAAAATAAGTTTGAAAGAGAAGAGCAATGATCAAGATTAGCAATTTTCAAGATTTGCTCTTTTCCTGCACTTTCAGTTTTTTTTTCCTTTGTGTTGGCACTCGGCATTTTGAGTGTTATCATTTCAATAGGGAGCCTCCAGAGAATGGTACTAGAGTAAGTATTAAAAATCCAGGGAGTGGTACTAAAGTAAGTTGCAGCAAAGTTATAGCTACTACAATTTACTAGTGACATTATGACACTGCCTAGTATAAATATTTTTTTGTTTACAGCTGGTTAAACTTTTGTTAAATGGTTAAAGCTTTGTAGTCTTGAGGTGGATAGCTGGATTCAGAGATATGGAATACATTGTGTACTAGCACTGGCAGTGGCACCTCAGCCAAGGAACTGTGTGTGTGTTTGTATGTGTTTGTTTAGTACCTTTAAGTGAGGTACTCTCCATAACTTTGAATCTTTTTTTTTTATTCTAAGACATAATGTTGAGTATACAGCAGGATACACTGACTGACTTTATATTTTTTCAGCAATGACTGTGCACCTTGTTTCCCAGCTGAGTGGAATGTCTCTCCATCTGCTAACGATTGGGTGAAGGGACTTACTGCATTAGATCAATAGAGCTAATGTCCCATAAAAATCTCAGTGTATACCCCCTCAACAGAATTGTTAAAGAGATCCACAATTCTAAACCAGCAGAATATCATACAGGTCAGTCTCCATTATCACTTCTCCTTGTGTTGTTTTTAGATAAGTTGTTCCTGTCAGTAGTAATCAAACCCCAGCAAGATTAGCCATTACTGTATACTGTGCTTCACAACATTTCACAGGCACTTCCTTTCAGCACTGTACCTGCTAGGCTGAACAAGTATCTTTCACCCACACAACAGGAAATATGACAATTAACATATATCAACAAATTGATGAGTATACATACCTGAACATTTCAGATGGGGTGGGTTGGTGGGTATTCTGGAGACACTGGAATGGATCTGGATATATACTGCTACAGTGAGTATCTCACACCTCTGTAGTGTAACTCTACATACTTGTCTGTTAAAACACACCATCTGGGCTAAGTAGCGAGTTATAAATCGACAGCATGGCGGCTGCACTATCATTTCTTAAACTACGTCTTCAACAAGATTGCCTTAGTTTTAGAATGAAAACCTAACTTGCAATATTTTCAGTAAGTGGTTTAGAAGACCAAGACCCCATCTCATAAATGTCCCTGATGAAACTACTTTGAAGAATACCACAAAATGTATAGTTTCTGTAGTGAAATGAGCCTGTGTAGTGTTGTGGAGGTTTAGTTCTGTTGCTATAAATCTGTACTTTCCTTTTGGGATCCATATGATGCTCAGCCACTCCCTAACACTCAGAGGCTGATCCTAACAGGAAGGAAGCTGGATATTTTGGCTCAGGGCAATGTGGATCATAACGTTAGGTAGGAAGGGGGCTGGTGACATGTAGGAGGTATAATCTAAGGGAAGGCAAGGGCACTGGCTGACTCACCATGAAGATGGTCCAATACACCACTGAGCTTCACTGTATGCCTGTCCCTGGACATGACAACAGTGTGAGGGGTGGAACATTAGAGCATAGCCACAAACACACCTACCAGCAGTACAGTGCTGCAACAGGCTCCTCCGTTTCCTCACTGACCACAGATGTTGATGGGCTTAGCCCAAGGAAGGCTAGGATTGGTCCGGTAGAGCTGCTGAATGAGGAGATGGCCTAGGGGTGAACTGATGGTGAGCTGCAATATCAAAAAAAATGAACAGTCTTCACTGGCACAAATTAATCATTCAATAAAAAGGGCTTGAGTTAGGATTGGTTCATGATCATGGTCAGAAGCACCACACACAACATTAATCTAGAGAATCCAACAAGCAATATAGGTTGTCCCAGGAGAACAGCAAGATTTTTGCATCTTTTATTTTAAATAAAATCAGAGGATCATTAGTAAATCTTCCTTTACTGGACAGCTTTATTTGTATTCCAAGCCTTAGACAGAAAATTGGAAAATGTGTGCTATTTTGAAGTGAGGAAAATGGCTGATGTTTGTGACAGGTGTGTTGATGAGAGGGAATAAAATGTTCTGACTTTTCTGAGTTTCAGAAATCTTGCTAAAGCTAGGCGGTCCTCTTCTCCTTTAAGGCATCTAAACCTACCAAAGCGAACACCTCTGGATCGACTGAATTGAAGGATTTTAAAAAGATAAACCTGTTACAACTATATGATGAGTTGTCAGAATGCAACTGCAAGATTTCCAGCCTCATTTCAGCCTCAACTGTCACTTAAGCCGATGATTTTATTATTCCAGTGTAACAAAGAACATAAATCAAATGGTCTCGGTTAGACCATCTACATTAGAGAATGTAAAAAATAAACCACCTTGGTGAAATATCACCATTAGTAAGAACTATAATAACATAAAAAGCAAATTAAGGTCTATAATAAAAATCTACCCACATTAAAGACTATCTAAAGATCAGTGAAGTATTAAAGTTACCATATGGAAAATTAAAGTAGAACACAGATTATTTGCATCCAAAGCCAAGGATAAAACCAAATTGTTCTTTACCTAAATGATTAAGAAATAACACACAGGAATGTCCTGAATTAATATCTAATGGGTAGTAACTACACCAGCCCTAAAGATATTGCTAATATACTTGTAGATAAATTTATTGCCAGGTTCACATCAAAAACAGTCATTGACATTCCACAAACTCCTGAGTGCTTCCTCCCCGAAAAAATATTATGGGGCATGCTGTAAATGTACTCTTTAAAGCTAAAATTACCAGCTGTATGGGCAATGATAATATTCCTGGCTACTTAATCAGCAGCATCAAACACATTTGCTATGAGCCCCTCCTAAAACAGTTGGACTTAAAGCATAGCCACAGGATGTGCTCCTGTGCTATGCAAAGGCTATCATTAATGCCAGTCCATAAAGGGTCCTACCCCAGAGCCCAGGAACTACAGGCCCAGCAGCCTAACAAGATTAATATACAAAGCCATAGAATGTATCTTAGTAATTTTGTTCTAAGCCTGTGGCAGTATGGTTTTGTCAAAGAGACATTATGTCTACTTAATTTAGTAATCTTCTTTGAGAAAGTCACTGCTGCTGTCAATTGTGGCCATGCAGTTCACACAGCATAAGTGGATCTGGCCAAGGCCTTTGAAACTATTTCCAGTGCTGGCATTGTTAATAAGCTTAAAGACTTAAATGTAGACCTTTATTCTGTAAGTTAGAAAACAAACTGGTTGAAAGATATAATCAATATTAGTTCAAGTAGATGGTGCCACCTCAGAAAGCAAAGGGATGATTAGTGGCCTTTGTGGTGATTAGTGGCTTTCCTCACATTTCAGGACTGGGAGCCTTTCTGTTTGACATTTGTTTCTTGGATCTCCAAACCACTAACCCAGACATATGGCTAACTAAACTTGTTGATGACTGCAAGCTAGGGGATTTCACTCATTCATACTCTGATACTATTTTATTTCAGCAAGAGATGAACCATACAATTAATTTAAACATAAAGCAGTACAGCATTGTTCTCTTTGGTAAACAAATTCTGACAGCATTTTATAGTACAGACAACATTACACTCTAATCTGATATGATCATCAGAGATCTCAACACCTTTGAAAACAACCCTCTAACATCTGACCACCAAGTAGCAACAGTAATCATGAAATCCTTCATTCTAGTCCAACTAATAACTAAAGGTATCTCATACAGGTGAAAAGACATTATTATTCTCCATACTCTGCGCTGATAAAGCCAATTATAGAAAATAATGCTCTTTTTAGTATGTATCTATCCAAACACACCATGCAGCTAGAAAGACCCTAGCGCTTCCTAACTAAAATAATCACTGAACTAAAGATCCTCAGTTATCAAGACAGGCTTGAAGATCTGTCCTTATACTCAGTCTTTCATAGACTCGGACATGGAATTTATATCTTCCATTCCATGCATTTATGGGCACAATCCTCCTTGATCTCTTATACCTTCACAAAACTCTGTAAACACTCAAATTAAACACTTGAATCTCCATTAACAAAGGAATAAGCCATGCTGCAGGGGCCTCCCCCATCTTCGAACAATCTTCCATTATCTAAAACAGATTAATACCCTTGTTTCATTTAAACCAAACCTTGATGATTGGATAGGAACACATAAATTCATCCTGGGTTTGAGTTGTTTTGCCCCCCTAAATACAGGAGAAGTCATATGAAGTTGAGTATTGGCAAGGTGGTTATGGTCCATAGACATGCTCTGCCTTGTAAACTCTATGAATCTATGTAGGAAGTTTGTGAACTTTATGAATCTATGTGTCTGTGAATTTAATGCTCTACTGGACTGTCAAACACTTTATTTCTCCTTTAGACATCAGCAGCAATAGTCTCTTTCTGAGGGACGTGGCAGTAAATCTGTGTTTTTTTTTTTTGCTAGCTTAGTTTGTAGCATTGGAATCATGTCAACTCACTAAAAATACTTTCTTGAAATGTAAAAATTTGAGAAAGCGTTGGCGGAAGCTACATTCACCAAAAGTCTGTGGAATTTTAATTTTTTTCAGGCATTCTCCATGTGAGAGGACAACCCCCCCCCCCCAAACTTATACCAACTCTGAAGTTGCACAACAGTGGAAAAAGATGAAAATTCCACTGTTAGTGAAAATAACTTCAGCAAACCAGTGTAGGATCCAGGAATTTGCAAAGGGGGAGGGGGGGGGCGCAGTGCAGTTAGTTGACTACCATGATGGGAGTGGGAAAGTGAGACACTATGTTTGGTGGTCGTGGAAAGATCACCTTAAGACGCTCTGACACCATGTCTGGAGAGACAACAATATACAGTCAGTTGCACATAATATAGTTGTGGATGTATTCATATTGTTTTCTTAACCATCTTTTATTTTTCCTCTGTGTGTATCCACTTAAAACTCTCATAGCATAATATATCAACATCAAAATGCACAGGAAGTAAGACAGCTTCATAAATTCTGCCATATATTGGTACACATCATCTTAACATATTTGTTTGCTTTTCTCTAATTTAGTTAAAATTCAGGATGATTCTAGTCTCACATAATGTTTCTACAAGATTTAACACTACAATAGCTTTGTTTTTACTAACTTGTGCATTTGTATTTTTATTGTCCGTTAATTTATGCAGCGTGTGACTGAGACACGACATTACACATCTCACTCACGCAGAGTGCCATTATATTTTCAGAAAGGCAACTGATGTTCCAGCCAAATAATTTCCTATATGAATCAAATCATGTTTAATCAATGCAAGTCAAATTATGTAGTCTACTTTATAACCAGTCAACCACGATGTTAGGACTCTTTTCAGTTTTATTTTTTAAAAATGCTTGGTTTTAGAGTCATGACTCTTGATTCTAAAAAAGGCTTGGCTGTATATGCAGGTTATCCATTACAAAGATGTCCGTACTTTATAAACCTAGAACATTTACTGGTTCTTTCTCTGGGGGAAAGGGATGGCTTTATACCTTCCACCGATAGCATTAAATAGTACTAATAGCTTGACTAAATAAAAATGATCTGCCCCTATGGACTAGTTGCCTAACAGTCCACTGTCATCCTTGACACAGGATTGAGCCATTTCAAAGGAAGTCTCCAGTAAAGTTATATAGCTAGAATTTAGACGTAATCCAGAGTAGGAGTGTAAATGACAACAACATGCTCGGGGGTCTTTCTCTTCCTTCTCGATTCTATCTAATTATCTTTTTACTCTACAAGACATTATGTATTTTAATTTATTTTTTATATTTAAAATTGTGTGGATGTTTTTTAGACACCCTGCTGCATTTTGAACTCTAAGCATGCTGCCAAAATGATACTGCCTCTCCACAAAAAGTTGTATATATCGACAAACTATCTGATCTGTTTTCACTATCCAGTAGTCTTGCAAATACATTTTAAAATACTATTATAGCTGTAAACTTCAATGTATCCAACAAAAACTGCAATAATCACCATTTAAGCATAAAGGTGAGAAGTTTACTTGCCAACATCCACTTACATACACAACTATGGGATTCACAAAGCATTTTCTATCATGATATTACGTCACACAATGTTTTCTTTCAGGACATCAACATTACTTTATCTTTTTGTGAAAAAAAACATGCTTTCAGTAAAAAGGGTCTCCTGCATTATGATTTCTCTGCAGCAGATAATTCAAACATGTGCACATTAAATTTTTACTCTATGAATACTCAGTCCAGAAACAGTGTGTTGTGGATCTTTAGGACAGGTAAAGCCCCCTCAGACAACACAACTAGTACCATCTGTATTACTTTACAGAACAGTGCACACAATTCTCTCCCTCCCTCCTTTTGTGATACTTACACTGGACCCTAACAAGTGCCTCGGTATTATAGTTATAAAAAAAGCAAGGGCTGAGTCAAATGACATCACCATTAACCAGCAGCCATAAGAATGAAAAACGAGAAACACTACTCAGGGCAACTCTTCTAACAAACATAGCTCTCAGCCTTCATTTACCAGAATGGGCAACCCTACCTTTTATTCTGTGGAACAAATGGGTAAAAAACACTTTCACTAGCAACTTCAACTCGGAAGCTCACAGCAAGGATAACGTGCCATGTTATGCTTATAGAAAGTTCTTTTGATGAAGCAATACAAGTCGAGTGTAATTTATCATAGATATTTATTTGAAAAAAAAAAAATCTTAAGAAAGAATGTGTGGCTTAAGTTTCCATAACGGAAGAGTGTCTAAGGTGGAATTTTAAGGTTGAGCGTGAGTAGCATTTTGCATAATGAGGTGCAGTTGACAGGTATAATGACAAGTACTCCAATTTCATAAAAGCAGTAAAGAAATCCCCTGCGACACTTGGCATCTGCATTCTAAAGCATTTTTTGTAACCCCTACAGTACTAGAGTCGTGTAAGCATATGCTCACTAAGGTAGGCAATGCCAAGGTTTTGCACATGTAGCAACTAAACTCTAAGCTAGTTCTCCTTAAAAAACAAACACAGTCTTAGTTAGAGGGCTTAGAATACTGCTTCAGTTTCACCAAGCATTAAGGAGTCAGCCCAAATGAAGTAGCATTACGCCCCCAACGTATAAGGGAGATAAGCTGATATTAAACCACTATACCAGAAATATAAAAGTTGTGATACTCCAGCTGTTTCGCCAGCAAACAGCTTGGATGTTCAAAAAAGTGGAATCCAGCAGCATGCATGACACTCAGAAAGATAACCAACAAAGTCAAGGAAATCCCTTAGCAGATGATACTAATGACCAATGCTCAGTTGTAGCGCTTGAAGGCACCAAAGCAGTTAGCCTAGCAAGTAAGAGTCTCAACTGTACCACTTTGGAACCTTCAAGACCTACAGCTTCAGGAAAAAAAAATTATCTTACTGGTCTACACTACTACCGGATCACTCATACCCGAATGCTAACCTTGACTCTGGAAAAAATGTTTTGCACTCTAGGAGTTATGTCTGTCCAACAAATAATATACATTTCTTTTCAAAAAGCCTTGAAATCCTCTATCGAACATAAAGCAACTACAGTGGAGATGCAGTTGGAGGAGCAATTGGTGATCGTCATATAGATTTATTTATTTGCATTTGCTTACCGGGATGGTCCATTGGGCCATAGTGAGCCCATTTTCAGTGAAGGCCCTGGGAGAAAAGCCACACTAAAATGAACAGTGCATAAAATAAACAATACACCATACATAACATGCAATACAGTACAATAGATCAGCAAGATCAGTGCAATAAAATAGAAGGGTTACAGCTGACAGCTTAAAATCAGAGTACAGTGTTAGAGTACAATATCAAGGATAAAGTGGACTACAGAATTAGGATAAAACAAATTAGGATAATTCAATTATTTATGTGGGTAGCTTAGTCTGAGTAATTAACACTTAAGAAGTTATAAGCTTGACTATAGGAGATCAAATATAGCAGGAAGTACCAGCACAGTAATTAAGTGTTTTGAGATAGAAATAGATGTATCAGAGTAGTAATAAATGAAGGTGTGGTAGTATAGAGGAGAGAGTCAGAATTTGGGAAGTGCCATTTGGCATATGTGCACTGACATAGAGAGAAAAGGTGTTGTCTTAGGGACTTTTTAAAGAGAGCTATATTGCTGGTAGTCCTAATGGATGATGGGAGGGTATTCCATAGTTTTGCAATAGTAAAGGAGTAGACCAGATGACCAGCTGAGAGGTTTCTCTTTTCTACATTCAGGAGCAATTGGTTTTCAGATCAGAGAGGTCTATTTGTATGGTACTGACTAAGTAGAGAAGAAAGGGCAGAACAATTTGATGGCTTGTATATAAATTTGTGTGCAGTGGTTAATTGTAAATATGTAAGATAATGTGGGAGTTCTACATCACCTGACTGCAACCTCCAATCACAATGAAAATGTAAGTTGACACGGAACAATATACCGTTTTGGTGGTACACTTTCCATTTTCAACACAGTGCAGTCAATGCATTTTCTTTTCCACAAACAACTCGACAGTTTTGTCAGTTGAAATAGGAAAGTGTACTGTTTTGGCAGTTTTCAAAAAAAAAAAAAGAAATGGTGGCAATGTATTTTCGTATCCACAATCAACAGCTTTAAAAAGGGGGTGGTGCACACCCCTGCGCCAATGCCTAAATCTGCAACTGCAAACGTTCTTTGATATTTTTATGTTTACTGAAACTGCTGTTGATGAATTGACAGGGATTCCCAGTATTTGGATCCTCAAGGCTGAATTTGCAGTGAGTACAGGAAGTACATACAGACATAGTCCATTACTGATTACTGTTCTTTCCTCTTTTGTTAAAATAATGGACATTCTGCACTGCTTGCTGAAGAGAACTTTTATTTTGTTGATTATTTTATGGTTGCCACCTATATGGTATTTTTCCAGACTCTTCCAAAATCAAAATGATTCTCCAGTAGTCAGGGTCAGCCTTAGGTCAAGTGGTTCCCTAGGCAAAAGGTGTCCACAGCACCCCCCCCCCCACACCACCTGGTGCCCTTATCCTGGTCTATTTACACCATCCAGTTTACTGGAAAAGCACCCCTGCTAGAGAGGCACCCTAAGCAGCAGTTTAGTTGGCCTATGCCTAAGGCCAGCTATGTCAGTAGTCCAGAAAGCACTGTATAAACCCCATTATTCTGGTTAGTAGCATGAACAGAATGCTGGAGATTTTAAAAAAGAAATCCCTGTCTTATTTTGCTAAAGCGATGCAGGCGAGTCCAAGATTAGGTTGAAAAAAATAAGAAAAAAATAGACTAAGGGAGACATTCTGCCTTAATCCATTTACAACATAAAATGGAAGTGAAAGTGGGCAGAAAGGGGAGGAGATGGACTGACTCATGAGTGGTACAGGGAGTGTGGCTTTGCTAATTTTTTTTTTTTTTTTTTGCTGCAGAGAAACGTGGAAACTCTATTTATATCAGGCTTGCCACCTTTCTATCATGCTATTTCTTGATAAGCAAGGCCCTCCCCTGCATGATGTAACCATGTCCTTTCCCTTGGGTAACTCCACACCTTTTATCAATCCACACCCAGAAGCACTAGTCTTGAATTTCACATACAGAGTTCTGGAAAAATCCAAAATAATGGGGAGTTATAGGTCCAAAATCTGGGAGAAATGTTAAATATTGATCTTTAGAAATTAGAAAGTTGCAAGAATAACATCTTTTTAATTAAAATACATTTTTTTTCTGAAGGATATGAAGTCTGAGATATTTGTCAATATTTCGTGACTTCATCTCTCAATGATTTGCTATAAAAAAACATAGATTTTATCAGGAATGGACCAAAAATGTGATGCAAAACTCTGGACAGTTGAGTAGTATGTAACTTTAAAGTCTGGCATTATTGGCTGACTACGATCCTCAGTGATTTTCAAGAAAATTGAATATTTTATGATGGACAAGAACTTCTGAGACAAAATCAGGGATTTTTGCAAAACATATACAGCTGAGGCAAGTCCCCACTGCACTGCATTCTTTCCGCTGCCGCTTCCCACTATAGTGCAACTCCTCTATCTCAGCCACTGGTCCCATCACCAAACCTGCTTCTACCCTGGCTAGTGAGTAAAAATAAAATAAAATAAAACTGAGTAGCTGCTGCTTAAAAACTCTTCCCTACGACAACATGACTGCTGCCTGTAAGCAGTGGCAGTGTATATATTCATGGTTATTTACTTATCAAGAGCTGCACAGTTTTATACAGTAAGAATGATAAACTAATTGATATAGAATATCCCCTCATTGCTCTGTCTGCATGCTTGAAAGTTACTGATTAACTGCAGAACAAAGACATTATGATTAATTGCAATTATGTATAGCTGCAAATGACAAAATAAACTGTAAACATTGTGAGGGGAAAATATTGGCACATTTGTTTTTTTCCACATTTGCAGCTGTAGAATGAAACTGGCTCATTGATGTCCTTTGTTTGCTGAGGATTTATGCATACCTCAAATGTTCTTTCTGAAAGAAATCTAGAAAACGCCAAAAAGGTATTGAGGGGAGGCAAAAATCCAAACTCGGGACAATTTTTAAATATTACTGTAATTCACTTAAAAAGTTAATAGGACATATTTTGCATCAATATGCTTTTTTCTGAACAATAGGAAGTATGAAACTTAGCTTTATTAACTGACTATAATTCTGAGACATATGCCAGAAAGTCAAATACTGTATGAGGGACAGCTGAGAGGTGTTGTAGTAACTCCACTTTGTATAGTACACATAGGGAGAGAGAGAGACTGCCACAGTTTTCACTCAGTTCTGTTAGTGTACTTGCAACTTAGCAGTATCTTTTTTTCTCTGGTTTCCTTCTCAGACCCTACAGCAAACAGCTCAGTGTTTAGTCGGTTGAGGAAGTAAGTGTACTGTAAAAAAAATGAAGATTGTCGTAAAAAACAATTACTGAACTGACATTATCTGATCAGAATTTCTTTAAACACACACACACACACACACACACACACACACACACACACACACACACACACACACACACACACACACACACACACACGATTAAAGGAGTTGCTGCAATGAAAACCTGAGTTCCTGAGTTACAGGAAGGAGAACTAAAAAATCAACAAATAAAATAAACACACAAAATTAGAAGTTAGAGCTTAGCTTATTTGTTTAAAGTTGCAACTGCTGCACGAATCAGAAGGCCAACCAAGGCCAACTCCCTAGTGTCCCACACAGCCATCTCCCATGAAAACAAACAAACAAACAAAAAACATCAAAGTAAAATTGTTATCCTATACATTCTCTAAGTTAACCACAAAATGTGCCAGAGCTTGGTTGTACTACTGTTTATTAAACTTTTTGCATGCAGAATTTTCAGTCTCCCCACTCTGTTTAGTTGCCAACTTGAAGCAGTCATATCATGTTCAACCAATCAGCTATGAGTTAGGAAGAAGCAGTATGGACTGTGTGAAACTCTGGGTTATCAAAATGAAAAATGGACAACAGGACAAATCACTCCATTTCTGGATGATCCAAAAAAAAAAAAAAAAACAACAAAAATGGACAAGTAGGAACAGGGATGGTCAATTTTCTTTACACAGTACTTTTTGGTTGCCAAATAACATAACATTATATTTGCTCTAGTTAACTGTAAGGTCACAACTGGCAAAACCAGATGACAACATTCAATAATCCAGTACTGCTAATGACTTTGAGAGAGCTATCAGAGGTATAACGCTTGGGGGTACCTGCCCACTCTAATTTTCTGACATTATTTAGTTTTAGTTTAGGAACTGCATTTGTAAAATTAATATATTTTTTTTCATTAAAACATGTAAGGTGTCTGTCTTGCTGAATCTTCCCAGTCAGCGAGCATTTACTTAGAAGCAACTACCAATATCCAATGGCTCATTTGTTACAGAAAAGTAATAAAAAGTTATAAGGCTTTTTGATAAAATAGCAAAATATTCAATAGAAGGCTCATCGTTCATTTTGTACTAGAATTTACATAAGTACGTTCTCAAGATAAAACACATAAAATTCAAATGTTAAATAGAAGCTAATTACAAGATAATTCCCCTATTACTGAATCGGTATAATCACTAACACAAATGACTAAGTCTTTGTGTTAATAAAGGTATTAAAGAGAATGTGCTGTTCAAACCAGACTGGATGTGAGCATTACAGAGTTTGTCATTTCATTTCTTGCACTAATAACATGACATAGGACCATATAGCATTATCTGTAATAGTCAAAATGCCTTAAAGTTTAAAAGAATGTTGAAACCATGCAGTATTTATGGGTATATATTATGTGATCGAAGAGTCTACTCTTTGAACACATAATAATCAACAAATACAGAGCGAACGCTGTAAACCACGAACAGCCACATCTGCGAATTGCGCCCCGCACACCCCCGCTACTTATATATAATAACTCTAAGAACACACTACAATGGGGAAAAGGGTATATTTCCTTATCCGCAGTGTACCATGCCTTGGTGAACTGATTTACACGAAAGTGCACTTTTGATTAAGTGCACTTTCTCTGAAATGGGTCTCGGCTTTCTGTTGTTCAAACTAGTGTGTTTTTGAACAACAGAAGTAGACCACCCCCCCACACACACAGATATATATATATATATATATATGCACTCACACATGTTGGGTGGGGGATAGCATATGGGCATTATTCAGTATTTGCTGAAACGTGTAGCTTGCTGCATAGCATGACCTCACTCACTGATATATAAAGTGGGAATTATACCTCTGAAACTCTATTGCAAGAGTAAACAAAAGAGTAGATGGTACTGGGAACATTTAAAAAGGGTCTAATATACTTATTACTGCTGATTTTTGCTAGAACAACTTTTCTTTTAACATTATTATTCTTTTAGAGGTTCCATGCATTGAAGAAAAAAACAGAAGTTGTTAAAGACAGGGAAAATTATAATTTACATATACTTTGATAGTTTTAAGAAATTATCAAAACTATTATACAGTGGCTGTGGTGGTGCAATGGTTAGTGTTTGTCACCTCACAGCAAGAGGTTCTCCGGTTCAATTCTTGTTGGAGCACCTTCTGTGTGGAGTCTGCATGTCCTCCCCGCAGTCAAGTGATGCTTAAAGACATGCAGGTAGGTGTATGCGTGAATGGGTTTGCCTTCTTTGACGGTGGGGCATCGGGCTGGCACCTCAGCACTGTTAAAATCCACTGTCAATCATTAGCAGACCAGGGTTCTGCTGTAGTAACCCCTAACCAGGAAAGGACAAAAGATTCAATCAAAACTATCATACAGAACATTTAGTAAACATTGTGTCACTACCCCTACCTAGACGTATGTTTTGTCATCCCCTGTTCCATGCTGTCTTCATATGGTTAAATATTACTGCTAAAAGACACATGGAAAACCATTTTCAACAAATGGATTACCCAGAACTGTATAGCACAAGATGAGGTATGTATTGCTATCTACTATTTATTCAGAACTATTTTATTTATTTATCCTTTGTTGACTGAGTTAGTCTCACTAAACTAGCGGCCTCTTTCCAAGGGTAGTATTTATATTGCTGGGAGAAATTTGGGCTGGGCATCAGAGAACTTTCCCTAATCTTGGTAGTAGGGGAAGCATTTGTGTGTGACACAAATGACTTCTTGTTCCTGTTTCAGGCATGGAAGTGTCCTGGAGAAACAGGGAGAAAACATGGCTGATTCAGCTTGTGCTGAAACAGGAATGAGCTTTGCTGAAAATGCAGTCAAAATGGTAGTATTTCTACTAGAAGTTTTTTCTGATGATGCGGGTGCAGAAAAAACAGTGACATTGGAGAAAAAGGAGATTGTAGCTGAAATAGAGATGGATTAAGAGGAAAGCTTTCAGAGGAGATTGTTTGAAAGACAAACAGTTACCTCTGAAAAATGCATAATTACAGCCGTCCAATCGGGGGGGGGGGGGGGTTGCGAGATGATTATTTGGAAAAAATGGTAAACTAAAGTGAGCCAGAAAATAGAGCAGCAATTTCATGGAGCGACATCATGGAAAAAATATAAGAAGAAAAAGGAGAAGAAGAAGAAGAGACTGTGTTAGAAAAAGTTCCAGAGATAAAAACGCATGCACAAACTGTTGGAGAAGAACAAACAAGAAAGAAAAAAAATAAAAGAATCAAAAAAGAAGTATACAGTATGTGTGAGCAGTGAAAAAAGAAGAAAGTTTGGACAGCTATGTGGTTTAGGAGTCTGTCATAGCACCTCTGGGTGTCAAAGCAAAAGAGGTAAGAACATGTATTTTAGTTAATAAAGAAACTTTTTGTGACTTGATATTTGAGACTGGGCAGGCCATGGAAATTTTTCTGGGTGCATATGAACAAAAGAAAAATATTTATTCATGGTCTGAGTATGTGGTACAAGCTTTTTACAGACAAACCACAAAAAATAATGATCCAGTTTAGAACTGAAGTTTAAGCAAAAGAGCTGAAAGAACATGTGTTACTATATGTAAAGAAGTAATGGACATTACAAAAATATATGATGAAAGAGGACTATGGACTGGGGGATGGGAATGTGGAGTAATACTGAAAATGGAAAATGATAATGTTATGCACATACTTAGTATTATTGATGTTTATGGTAACAGGGGTTTTGTGAAATACAGGGTCAACCAAAGACTTGTTATTTTTGTTGAAAAATGATAATTTAATCAATGAATGTGATAAAAAAGATGTTATTTATGTGGTAAAACAGGGCATAGTGTAAAAATGTGATTTAAAGTGCAAAAAATGTGGCAATACCTGTCATTCATGGCTAGAATGTGAAATGGATGTGCAAGAAAATGAAAATGAAGTTATACAGGATAAAGAGATAGAATGTGTTATACAAGAAAATGTACAAAAAGATGTAACTGATAAAGGGGTTATACATGAAGTTAAAGAAAGTAACAAGGAAAGAGAAAAAGGAGACAAGTGAGGAAAAAGCTGATTGGTGCACAGTAAGAAATACAAAGAATTCGATAGGGAAAAGAGTTAAAGAATGGAAAAGAAAATTCAAAAACATAATGCTTAGAGAAAATAAGAAAGGAAAGGGATAAACATTTTATTATACTAACTGTTCTGAAAATATTAGCTTTAAATGTGAACAATATGAAAAATCTTAAAAGGAGAATATGTATATTACAATGCAGTGCTGCAGTAGATGCACATATTATTGTTTTAGAAGATATCAGATTATTAACAGAGGAAGAAAGAACACAAACTGAAAAACTTTGAATAGTGCGATAATTTGGAACATGGGGAAAGAAACATGCTCAGGCATATGTATATTATGTCAAGAAAACATTAAAATATTAGATGTAACCATATGGACCTAGAACAAATTATGGTAATAGACTTAAGATGGAAAAAACATGTGTATAGAATTATAGCTTTATATGCATATGTAACACAAAAGAGAGAGAAATGATGTTAAGAAATATTCTTGAATATGTTTGTATAAATATAAACATTATAGTGGTGGGTGATTTTAATTGTAATTTAAGAAAAAATAAGAGCAATTGTGATGTTAAAATGGTTAAAGAAGTTATGAGAAGTGGAAAGTTAAGTGTATGGAAGAATAACCACTCAACCTACAAAAGGAATACAATTAGGACAGAAATTGATCATTTTTTAATATCTGATAGTTTAAAAGTTAAAAAAGGAATTAAATATACTGGATTTTCAGATCATGTAGCTATATGGGTTAAAGTACAGGAAGATGAAGAATATATAAGAATAGGAAAAGGAATAAAGATAATTTATGAAAATGAATTAGATTTAGAAAAGAAAAAGAACTTATGGAATTATGGAAAAATCATATGAATATAAGAGGGTTTTATGAGAACTAGACTACCTGGTCACTTAATTTTAAGGAGAAATATAAAAAAGTGTTTTTATAATGTATAAGGAAGAAAAGAAGAAAAGAAGAAAAGAAAAAGAGAGATATTAGATATTAAGTCAAGAAACATTTAGAGACTTATTAGAAAATAAAACTTCCTTTTTTGAAAAAAAGAGAAATATATAAAATGAATCAAATTAAAATTAATAACTTGTTATATAAACAAAAACATTGCTTGCAAGGAAAGAAAGAAGAGGTAGCACCATATTTCATTAAAAGAATAAAAGAATAAAAATAATAAGAGAATTAAAAGTAAGGAAGGTAAGCAAATTAAACAGCAAGAAGGAATATACAAAATAGTTAAAGAATATGTTATTGGAATTATTTGTTTAACGGGAAGAAAACAGAGAACAAAATTATAAAGGTGAAAAATTAAATAATGAAGATAATGAGTATTTAGAACAAAAAATAACTATGAAAGAATTGAATGAAATTCTAAAAGATATTAACATGAATTCTGCAACAGGACTGGACAAAATTGAATTTAGTATGTATAAAGAAATGGAGTGGCAAAATAATTTTTATAAAAGTTATGAATGAATTAAGGAGAAAGAGATATGTACAGGAGCTATAAAATTTATATTTAAAAATAAAGAGAATAATGAGGAGATAAAAAATTGGAGGCCTAAAGGTTCATAGGTTGGTACTAGGCTATCGGCCCTAGGCCTATACAAGCCTAGCCTTAACAATTCCCTGGCTATTTCTTCCCACAGTATTTACTTCCCTGGTCCCCTGTCTAGCAGGGCGACTGACGTAATCACCGGGGCCAATTTCCTATCTCCCATCCAATCATCAAGGTTCCTTTTGAAGAGGGCCAAAGAGGCACACTGCTTGACATGTATGGCAGTCTATTCCAGAGTCTGGGGAGTCTCTGGGTCAGGAACCTATCCCTCCAGCATGTTTTGTTAATTGTGATGACAAGGTTTAGATCCTTGGAGTATGTGTCTCTGAGGGATTGGGATTTCTTTAAGTGTAGCATGTCCAGCAGCTCTGGGTTTGACATGGCGTTGTATGTTAAGCAGAGATCGCCTCTGAGTAGACAATATGCAACAGATTATAGGTGGAGTATTTTTAGATGGTAAGCATAGGGCATCTGCTTTAAGCCTGTGATTCTTTTAGTGAGCTATTTCTGTGGCCTTTCCAGTTGTTGCAGATGTCTTGAGAGGTACATACCAAATGGGGCGTTGTATTCTATAACGGGTCTAATGAGGGATGAGTACAGTGGGACAATGACCTCCTTTTTTCTGGATGAAAAGCCCTTAGTGATGAGGTGTGCCACATAGAAAGATTTCCTGACTGTTGTGGTGATGTGGTTATCGAAGGTGAGACCACTGTCCACCTGTGTCCCTAAGTCTCATCACACTTTCTGTGTTTAGTGTACTGCCACCTATGTGGTAATTCATGGGTACATGTTTTTTCCTAAAGGGGATAACTATACATTTCTTGGCATTGAGCTTGAGCCCATGGCTCTGGCACCAAGCATCTGTTTGTGTAAGGCCCTTTTGTAGAATATCCACATCATTTGGGGATTCAATAATTACTCCCAGTTTGCAATCATCTGTGAACTTTGTTAGCTAGAGTCCCTTAGTGTTGGCCTGTACTTCAGAGAAGTAGATGACAAATAAGAGCGGTCCCAGGACTGAACCCTGAGGTACTCTACTTGTCACTTGTCTGGAGCTGGATTTGGAGTTGGCTACTTTTACAGTGTGGGTTCTGTCAGTAAGCCAGTTGGCAACCCATTGAGTGACGTAGGGATTAATGCCCAGCTTAGTAAGTTTATCTATGATTCCAGAGTAGGGGATAGTGTCGAAGGCCTTGGCGAGGTCTAGATAGGCTGTGTGGACCACCTTACCCTTGTCCATGGCTCTGGAGACTGATTAGAAGAAGTCAATCAGGTTCAGAAGACATGATCGGCCCTTCATGAACCCAAACTGTGTGGGGTCCAGTGTTTGAAGGTTGCCAATGTCTTTGTTTATAAGTTCCATGATAATACGTTCCATGGCCTTGCAGATCAGGTTTGTCAGACTGATGGGGCGGTAGTTCCCAGGATCCAAGGTGGATCCCCCTTTGTGGAGAGGGATAACTGTAGCTGTGCACCACTCAGTTGGCATAAAGCCTGAGGTGAGGCTATGATTAAACATGACACTTAGGTGAGGTGCCAGTTCATTTTGTAGTTCATGTAGTACACAACCTGGGATGTTGTCTGGTCCCATGGATGCAGTATTCTTAGCTTTGGAGAGTGTGTTTTTTATCTGTGTGGCCATTATTACTGGAATTTGGCAATCTTTTGGTATTGAAATGGGCCCTTTAGGGGGTGAGAGGGGGGTGAAGTTTCCACTGAATCGATATGCCAGGATATTGGCAATATCCTTGGGATCAGTATATTTAATGCCATTCTGTTATAACTCAGAGCAGATCTGAGCATAGCTGTTTAGATTCTTGACATAGCTATAGAATGCCTTGTGGTTGTCTTTGGAATCTTTGGCAATTTTATTTTTGTGACTAGCTTTGGAGGATTTTATGAGGGATCTCAGCTTCTTACTGAGGCTGGTAAGGGAGTTTTTTTCCATCCTGAGATTTTCCTCTTTTCTGCAACAGTTTCTTCCTTTTGTTGTAAAGTTTGTTTATGGCAAGGGACCACCATATTGGCTTCCTTTTTTTGGAGGAGAGCATCTTAGTTCTATTGGGGATGGCACGATTCATGCACAATTGGATGTGCACATACAGTGTCTTAGTGTAGGATACAGCAGTCGAACTTTCAGTTCATGTCTGTATAGGTGTCATGAAGTTTGTCACTTCTGACTTGAGTAGCATGATGTTGGCTGTGAAGAAGTTTTTTTTATAGAGGTTTCCTTATTGGGGGTGTGGGGGTGGGGGGTGTGTGGATGTCAAGGGTGATTAGCTTATGGTCAGACCTGACAAATGAGGGGGTAACCATAGGTGTGGAGCATCGATTTCCCATGTTGGTAATGATCAGGTCTAGGATATTGGAGCCCCTGGTGGGACTAAGGATTAGTTGATCCAGGGCATTGGAATTTATAAATTCCAAGAACTGTTGGGCAAAGGTGTTGGTACACAAGTAGTTTCCCAGTTAATGGCAAGGTAGTTGAAATCACCCAGTATTAGGGTGTTTGGTTGTATCTTAATATTTTCCAGTATGTTTAGAAAGGTATAGTGAGAATCTTGGGGCATGGTGGGGGATCTGTAGCAAGCTACAATTTGGACTGCAGTCTTACCTAGTGTTAGTTGCACCTGGAGAATTTCAGACACATTGTGTTGGGCAGCTAGCCTGGTGTTGTGAATATCCTTGGTGAATATGGACACTCCTCCACCTTTAGTGTTTCGGTCCTGGTTTGGTGGCCAAAAAGTGTGGTAAGAGTTGTAGCCTGGTACTGCAGGGGTGCTCTCTGGAGCCTTGAACCAGGTCTCAGTTACTGCACAGATATTGATGTTCTCCATTGAATAATATGGATTATAATTTTTAATGAGAATAATAACAAAAAGCTTACAAAAATGGATAGAATAGATGAACAAAATGTATTTGGAAGAAAAGGAAAAGGAAGTCAAGAGTTATTATGGATTATAGAGAAATAATTGATGATATAAATAAAAATGTAGAAGCAAAGGTTATGTATAGGGGATATAGGTAAAGCCTATGATAATATTCAATATAAATCATTATGGGGAATTTTGCAGGCATATAATGTAAGCAAATATATTACAAGTAATAAAATCCATTTATGAAAGGAACTACATGAAACTAAATGTAAATGGCTGGATTGGGGAAGAAATAAAAATAGAATGTGGAATAAAGCAGGGCTGCCCAGCTAGTAGTGTAATTTTATCATTAGTTATCAATGTAATAGTGAAGAAAATTAATAAAATGTCAAGTAGCGGTGGATACAAAATAATGAAGGAAGTACAATTGCCAATAATGTATAATTATGCTGATGATGTTGTATTAATTGTTAAAAATAAAGTATGGCTGGAAGAAGTAAATGAAAAATTAAGTATAAATTAAAAAAACTGGTTTAAGTATAAAGAGAAAAGTTAATGATTTGGTTTTGAAGGTACGATAGGAGGTATTTTGTTCCATGAAAAATATATAGATATATTCGGAATAATATTTGGAAAGAATGAATACAGACAACAACAATGGAATAATGTACTCAAAGAAGTAAAGGCTATGACTATTTTTTGGAAATCATATAGATTTTCATATGGAAAAAAAACACACCTGTTGAACACCATGGTAATAGGAAAAAATGATTATGTTGCTAACATCATTATGATTCCTATTAAGTATGAAAAGGAATTAATAATGATTATATTTTCTTTTAAATGGGGCTCTAGACTGAATCCAGTCAAGATAGGGATTCTATACATGAAAGAAGAGCAAGGAGGCTTGGGTTTAATAAACCCAATAGTACATGCAGCATCTTTAATTTTATATAAGATATTAAAAGAAATTATGAAGGAAAATAAGCACTTGACAGAAATTATACTATATTATAAATAGAAAGAACTGTGGGAAGGAATGGAAGTTTAAAAAAAAAGAAGAAATGAAAGAGTACCAAAACTGTGTTATGGAAAATAAAAAAGAATATATGTGAGAAAACAGAAAGGAATGGTACTTAAATATTATGAAAACATTTTATTGCATTGATCTATGGAAAGACTTAGAAATAGATAGGAAAAAAGCCATAATGATGAGATATCATCATCATCATCTTCTTTCGGCTGTTCCCGTTAGGGGTCGCCACAGCGGATCATCTGTTTCCATTTCCTCCCGTCCTCTGCATCATGCTCTGTCACACCAACCACCTGCATGTCCTCTCTCACCACATCCATAAACCTTATCTTAGGCCTTCCTTTTTTCCTCTTACCTGGCAGCTCCATCCTTAGCATCCTTTTCCCAATATACCCACCATCCCTCCTCAGCACATGTCCAAACCAACGCAATCTTGCCTCTCTTGCTTTGTCTCCAAACTGTCCAACCTGAGCTGACCCTCTAATATACTGATTCCTAATCCTGTCCATCCTAGTCACTCCCAGTGCAAATCTTAACATTTTTAACTCTGCCACATCCAGCTCTGACTCCTGCCTTTTCGACAATGCTACCGTCTCCAACCCATATAACATAGCTGGTCTCACTACCCTCTTGTAGACCTTCCCTTTCACTCTTATTGGTACCCGTCTGTCACAAATCACTCCTGACACTCTTCTCCACCCATTCCACCCTGCCTGTACTCTCTTCTTCACCTCTCTTCCACACTCACCATTACTCTGAACTGTTGATCCCAAGTACTTAAACTCATCCGCCTTTACCAACTCTACTCTCTGCATCCTCACCATTCCTCTACCCTCCCTCTCATTTACACACATATATTCTGTTTTAGCCCTGCTGACCTTCATTCCTATCCTCTCTAAAGCATATCTCCACCTCTCCAGGGTCTTCTCAACCTGCTCCCTACTCTCACTACATATCACAATGTCATCTGCAAACATCATAGTCCACGGGGCCTCCTGTCTAATCTCTGTCAACCTGTCCATCACCACTGCAAATAAGAAAGGGCTCAGAGCTGAGCCTTGATGTAATCCCACATCCACCTTAAACGTATCTGTCACTCCCACCGCAGTCCTCACCAATGTCACACTACCCTCGTACATATCCTATACCACTCTTACATACTTCTCTGCCACTCCCGACTTCCTCATATAATACCACAACTCCTCTCTAGGCACCCTGTCATATGCTTTCTCTAAGTCCTCAAAGACACAATGCAACTCCTTCTGACCTTCTCTGTATTTCTCCAACACTCTCAGAGCAAAAATTGCATCTGTATTGCTCATCCCTGGGATGAAACCATACTGCTGATCACTAATCATCACCTCCCTTCTTAACCTAGCTTCCACTACTCTTTCCCATAACTTCAAGCTGTGACTGATCAATTTTATCCCTTTGTAGTTACTGCAGCTCTGCACATCACCCTTATTCTTAAAGATAGGCACCAAAACACTTTTTCTCCACTCCTCAGGCATCCTCTGACTTTCCAAAATTTCATTAAACAATCTGGTTAAAAATTCCACTGCCATTTCTCCTAAGCACCTCCATGCTTCCACTGGTATGTCATATGGGCCAACAGCCTTTCCATTCTTCATCCTCTTCATAGCTGTCCTTACTTCCTCCTTGCTAATCTGTTTCACTTCCTGATTCAGTATCCCCGCATCATCTAACCTTCTCTCTCTCTCTCTCATTCTCTTCATTCATCAGCCCTTCAAAGTTCTCTTTCCATCTACTCAACACACTCTCCTCACTTGTGAGTACATTTCCCTCACTATCCTTTATCACCCTTACCTGCTGCACATCTCTCCCAGCTCTGTCCCTCTGTCTAGCCAATCGGTGCAGGTCCTTTTCTCCCTCTTTAGTGTCCAATCTCTCATACAACTCTCCATATGCTTTATCTTTAGCCTTCACCACCTCTCTCTTTGCCATGCGCCTCATCTCCTAAAACTCATGTCTACTTTCTTCATCTCTTTGACAATCCTACTTCTTCTTCATCAGCCTCTTTCTCTGTATACTCTCCTGTACTTCTTCATTCCACCACCAGGTCTCCTTGTCCTCCTTCCTCTGTCCAGATGTCACACCAAGCACATTTCTAGCAGTCTCCCTTACGAGCTCTGCTGTAGTTAACCAGCTATTTGGTAACTCTTCACTGCCTCCCAGTGCCTGTCTTAACTCTTCCCTGAACTCCACCTCATAATCACCTTTTTTAACTTCCACCATTTAATCCTTGGCACTGCTTTCACACTCCTCCTCCTCTTCTTGATCACCAACGTCATCCTACAGACCACCATTCTAAAACTGTATTTGTTATAGCACAAAAATCAGTCATGTAATCTAAGGCATGTAGTACCAATAATGAACCAAATCATACTGAATGGTATCCGATATTATTCAACAACACAACATACAGCATCCCATCATTGGTCAGTGTCACTGGATAGGTCAAGCAGGTCAATATCATGTTTAACCCCCTTTAATGATGATGTTTATTAAATAGAAGGAATGAGAATCTGTTCTCAGTGCTGTTATTGTAAGGTTAAACAATGAAAAGGAACAGCCATCTTTGTGATGAATATGTTACTGATATTCAGATCACATTCAGAAGATGAAACTGAACTACAGCACTAAATATTATTAACTGTACTCAATGATCTCACAGCCAGATGCAAAATGGTTTGTCTTCACTTGTCTCTTTTAGTATTCATAAACAGACTTATTCTAATTTAAGGCCTGTTTTTGTTTCTGAATATCTTCCCTTCATTGTTGTTTCATTTCTTATCCTATATTAATGATTTATTTTCTAATAACACATTTTTTACAAATAATGTGCGTTCTGCTCCTCTGATCATTGTTGCTTTCTTACCCTGATTGTTACTGTATCATTCCTGATTACAACATGGACAGCAGGTGCTATGGGTGCAACACCAGCCCCCTCTTCATAGCAGAATTATTCCTAAAGTGATTGTGTACAAAATGAGGCCCACAACCTATAGCATACTGTGCCACTATTAAACTGAATGCACTGCTATTCAGTTGTTACAATGAGGAGCATCCGACGAAGGTACTAACTGGAAATCAGCCTCACATCCTAAGGCTTGCCATGCCATTGCTCCCCAAATGTTGTATGCCATCCTAATTTACTGACCTCACATCTTTAACCACTGATGCTCCAGTTTAATTTCATAGCAATGAACCAAAACATCCAAGAGATGGTCAATAAAGGCAAGCGACTAATAAAGACAATGCTAAGTTTTATTTCCGCTTTTGTCGTGAGACTTCTTCAAAACATAATTCAAACACAATACCAGTTTCCATATAAATAATAAATGAACAACCAAAAATCAATTATTCTATTAATTCCTTAATTTAAATAATTAATAACAATCAATTAAACTAAATTAAAATGCTCTTATTGCTAAAATAGTGAACCTAAAAGGTGTACCTACTTAAACACAAAAATGTATGAAAATAAAACATTACACATATACCAATGAAATTTAATTAATCTGACCAGTGTTTTTATTGAGACCAAGTTTTCTATATTAAAAAAAAACATTTAATATTAATGGCCTCATTCAAACCTGGTCTTTTGTCTGCACCGAGTTTCACCTGCCATAAAGCCTCTCTTTGTACTAGGAGGAGAACTTCTAAGGAATTGATTGAATAATTGATTTTTGGTTGTTCATTGTTTTGTGGTTCACCCAAGTTACGCTTTGCTTTTTTATTTTGTTTTGGTTTGTGGCATTTTGGATGGTCGAGGCAGCATTGGAACCTTTGATGGATTTGTCATTACATCCTTCGGAGAAGGGAGAGGGGGTTTTACATGTTTTATTGACCACGATGAAAGATATTCAGAGATCTTTGCAGACTTTGGTTCTCAAACAACATGACACTTTTATTCATGCCAACAATTCCACTCCAGGTTCCACCAGTTCTGATGACAACCAGAGGACCATTGTAGAAGTGGAAGTGGAACATCTTAGAAATGTAACTCACAACAATGGTAATGGTGAGAGGGGACAGGGTGTCTCTTTTCACAATATTTGATCAGTTTTGGACACTAAGTATGACTCTTTTTGAAAAGCAGATTATAGGGTCACTAGAGCTAAGACCGAAGACTTTAATTCAAAATGTGAGTTATTAGGTAAATTTTTGAAGAAATACAAGTCAATGGACTTAGAGAACCGATACTTTGAAAGATGTATAGAATTACAAATTGTGCCTAAGGGTTTAAGGTTTTTTAAGTGCCCTAATGGCACTGACAGTAATGATTCATTTTTCACGACCTTAACTGCCTTCTTTAATAATGCCGGTATTGAGTTATTGAAATTACTTATTGAAAACAACAGCAAAAAGATGGCACTATTGAAGGATGACATACTTAAGGTTGATGTTGAAGTGAACCCTCTTTTGGTGGATTTTGGTGACAGTTCTAACTACGAGAGGGCTTTTAAGGAGACTGGGCAGCATGTTAATGAAGTAACTGCACGTAAACATAACAAGCTGCTACGGGATGTAGCAGCGTATGAGAACAATACTGCTTATGTCCACTTTGATCCCATATTTATACGTAAAGACAATAAGGATAAAGAGGGGATTTCTAAGGGTAGGTTTAGCCAAAATAAACAGTTTCAACAAGGTTATAAACCTTTTGGTCATAATAAAACATCTTGGAGTGTGTCTGGCCCTTTAAAAACTTTTTTTCGGAGTCTAGAGAAGGCTCAAGTTCCGGTGACGTGCAGGAAACGGCTCCTACAGTAATGGAGGAAGATGTGAGTAACCCCGTGAACAAACAAAAATTGGACAATGGTGCTCGAATGAAATCTTTTTTAAAAAAGGATTCAAAGGGGTTAAAAACAAGGACTTTAAGAACCAGAGTTTTGACAACTTCAAATACAGCAACGGACGACGAATAGTGAGTGTACATAACTGTTTTAGTGTTATAAACTTGTCCAATGTTGATTTAACAGACATGGAAATGCAAATATTGAGGTATGGTCTTAATTTTATACCAACGAAAAGGGCTGATTATATCAGAACTGTTATAGACATTAAAAATACATACGTAATTAGAACCTTCAGTTTCTTATGCACAATGTGAAAAAAACAGTTAATATGTAAAACCCTCTTCAGTTACTCTAGTTTTAAACAGCACTGTTAGTGTATATGAGGATGTCTGTTTAAAAGAGGTTTTTACTTTATTAAATAAAAGGAATATAAAAGTGGTTTGACAATTTAACATATAAAGAATGAGAGGCCCTTCATGAGCTTAGGAGTAAGAGACATCTTAGGCTCATGAAGAGCGACAAGGGTGGGAACATTGTCGTTATGTCTGTTGAACAATGTAATGACAGTATTAATGTTTTGTTGAATAACAATGATGAATACGAAGTAATTACTGATCGTTATATTTTTGAAAACAATCGGAGTATTCATTCTTTGTTGTATGATGCACTTATGAATGGTGAAATTGACTTGGAATTATATGATTTTTGTTTGGTTGAAAAAACCAATGGTTGGTATTCTTTTTGGAATACCAAAAACACATAAAAATTTGGAAAAACCTCCCTTCAGACCGATAGTGTGTTCGCCACATTCGGTAACAGAAGGCATGGCATTAGTAATTGATGCTTTTTTAAATCCGGTCGTGCAGAATTTAAAATCATATTTGAAAGATTCTTAGGATTTTTTAATGAAGTTAAAAACATTTTTTTCTTCATTTCACTTTGATAGTGCTAAACACATTAGGTTCACTTTAGATGTAGTGTCATTATTTACTTGCATTCCCCACTATGAAGGTGTTGAATCTATTACGGATTTTCTATAATTTCATTCTGGTATTGATATTTTCAAAGCTAAATTTGTCTGTAGATTTTTAGAGATAGTGCTTAATAACAATTTCTTTTTGTTCAATGGTTCCTATTATAGACAAAAAAGGGGGTTGCAATGGGGTATCAGCAGCCCCAGCTTATGCCAATATAGTGATGGCATGGTGGGAGGTTAATATACTGGAAAAGTTAAAGAGTGAATATAACATTCTTTATTACTCTAGGTTTGTGGATGATTTTATCATTGAAGGAAATAGTATCACTGTTGATGATTTTGTCAAGAACCTGAATTTGATTTCTGCTTTTTTGAAATTCGTGATGGGAAATAAAGGTGAAAATTTTTGGATGTCTCACTAAGGTGGGATGAGCGAACAAAATCATTACATAGTAAGATTTTTCATAAAAAGACTTTGATGAATGGTTATTTGCACTTCAATAGTAATCATCTGATGCATGTTAAAAAGAATATACCTAAAGGGCAATTGATAAGAGCATGTCGGATGACTACAGACTATAATGACTTATTAAGAGAGTTTGAAATTATGACTAAGCGAGATGACTTATATCCATCATTATTAGTGGGGTCAATAAAATTGGATTTTAATAACATCCATCAAAACAATATTTCCAGGCACAATGTTGCAAAGGGAGTTGTTTGTTCACTTGATATGACTGTTGACAATACAGGTATTAAGCATATACTAGAGAATAATTGGAAAATTATAGAAGGAAATAATGAAGTATTAAAAGTTATGGGAGATAGACCCTACATTAGTTTTTAGAAATAATTCTAATATTAAAAGTTTGTTATATAGAGGTCATGTCAAAGTTAGTAACCCTATATAGGTCACACATAGGAGGGGGATGCACAAATGTGGACATTGCAATTTTTGTAGATATATCTATGAAGGGCCATACATTATGTGTGAACATTTAAATAGAACATTTGAAGTACCAGGTTATGTAAATTGTCAAACAAGAGGGGTAGTTTATATTAGTTTTTGTAGCAGATGTGGGGATTTTTATGTAGGGATGACTACTCATACTTTAAAAGAAAGGATAAGGGAACATGTTTACAGTATTAAAATTAGAGATGATAAAAATACTTTATTTAAACACTCTGTTAATTGTAGTAAGTTTAAGAAATTTGTCTTCACCGTTTTAGAAGTAGTTAATGGGGACCGGGGGGGGGGGGTTAAAAATCTCCTAGAAAAAAGAGAGGCTTTATGGCAGGTGAAACTTGGTGCAGACAAAAGACCAGGTTTGAATGAGGACATTAATATTAAATGTTTTTTAAAATATAGACAACTTGGTCTCAATAAAAACACTGGTCAGATTAAATTTCATTGGTATATGTGTAATATTTTATTTTCATAGATTTTGTGTTTAAGAAGGTACACCTTTTAGGTTCACTATTTTAGCAATAAGAGCATTTTAATTTAGTTTAATTGATTGATATTAATTAATTAAATTAAATAATTGATTGAATAATTGATTTTTGGTTGTTCATTTATTATTTATATGGAAACTGGTATTGTGTTTGAATTATGTTCTGAAGGAGTCTCACGATGAAAACGGAAATAAAACTTTTGTCTACGCTAGCATTGTGTTTATTAGTCACTTGCCTTTACTGACCATCTCTTGGACATTTTGGTTCATTGTTTTGTGGTTCGCCCAAGTTACGCTTTGCTTTTTAATTTCATAGCAAGCCATCATTTAACTTGAGAAAATGCTTGTTTATTTTTGCTGCTCTTTTAGGAAATCATAGAAATGTGAAAATAAAACAGGCTAATTTAAACTGGCATCTTTACTGACTCTCTCTCTCTCACACACACACACACACACACACACACACACACACACACACACACACACACACACACACACACACACACTGATTCATAATTTACAGTTTCTTAAAATAGAATAAACACAGAAACACAGACAGCTCTTAAAATTGAAAGAAAACAGGTTATTCTAGCTCAGAACAACTGTTTGGCTTATGCAAAGGCTGAGCAGTTATTGACATGCAGCTACTAGTTCACTGAAAAGTACAGCGTGGGAAAGTAGAAACAGGTTAAAATGCAAGGTTACCACTTATAGAACCAGTATTTCTGTCTGCGGTTTTTCCTTACTGCCATTGAGAATATATTGGTTTATAAAATTAAAAATATACTGGTGTGAAACTAATATTATTTTGTATTTTATCAACTAACTGGATTTTGTTTTATATTAATCTTTAAATGTTTTATTTCTTGTAACATTAAGATGATCTTCACCTATAGCATTGCATTAAGTATTTATTTACTCAGATTTGTATTCCTTAGCTAAAAATGTTATTCTTTTCATGAAATGTGTACTTGCAGTTTGCATTTTTTGAATTACTTTCCTGGTTTATGGCTGAACAATAACTTACTGTTTCAACCAACCTATCTGGATATAAAAATAAATAATACGTTTTCAAACTTGCTTGTGCTTTAAGCCTGCTAATTGCCAAAGCAACTGGCAGTGTCAGAAGGTTCTTCACAAGAGGAGGATGTATTTCTTCCAAGCTGTATAATAATCTGCTGCATCTTAATTGAAATTTCTCTGACAGGTCTGAAAGGGCAGCTATTCTTTTTTTTCCTGCTAAGTAATCTTGCACTTTTCAGACCTCTTCTATCCAAAATTTGGTCCAAAAGATTAAATGCAACAGGGGGTTTTGGGAACAGTTTTTTTTCCACAGGTACACTTTGTAATGGAGTAGTTAAGCATTGTGAAAAAGACAGATGTAGTAATGGTAGGTTATTTTATTTATTGCATCTTGAAGATTTTGACTGTCAAGGTGGCAGTTAATGGGGCTTCAATAGTTAGGGTAGTTTATTTTTAATTAGGCTTGTATTATTTTTATTTTTATTTTGCAGACAATTTTATGACTTGCATAGATTCAGCTGGTTAAAACTTTAGGTTGTTGGAGGTCCATTTTGGTTTGTGCACCAGTGTTGCGGTCAGTAGTGCAGTCTGGGCTTTATGATGGCCTTTAGAGGTGTGTTTGATGGTTTGAATTCACAGTGTGGGATTCACAGGGAAGCACTGTGTGCCTAAACAGGGCTTGTACCTCTTTGCAGTAGTGAGAAGAAGCACATAGATTAATTGTATATATATATATATATATATATATATATATATATATATATATATATATATATATATAGCTGGACAGGTGGCGCTTTTGTGCTGGTAACTGCTCTCAGTTCTAGGTAGATAAGTAGTGCATGAAAGACACAAACACATTTGTACAGTGAAAGATGAACACAGAACTGAAAGGCAAGGCACACTATATGAACATAAATATATGTATCTCTAGGGACTGCAAATTTACCTATGAATTTTCGAAGCACATTCTTCTGGTTTGCCTTTTTCCAAAAGCTAAATATCAAAAACAGTGAGCTGAAAACCCTAAAAAAATTGTGGGGATGGGGGCAAGCCCCCCCCTACACACCCTATGTGGGGACTCTACACCCATTATATTATATACATCAATTCCATAGTCACACCACAATGGAGAAAAAGGCAAACCCCCCTAAAAATGCATTACCAACTTGCACAATACAGCACATTGTGGTGAAACTCACCACAACCTTAAATTTTGAATTAAAAATGCTCATTGGAAAAGTTGCCTACGACCTGCATGTCAGCTTGCACAAATTTCAAGACAGGTGAAACCATTGCTTCACAAAGCACTGCATATCGGTATTAATCTGTGCATTGCCAATATTTTACACACACACACACACACACACACACACACACACACACACACACACACGTGCGCGCGTGCGTGTGTGTGTGTGTGTGTGTGTGTGTGTGTGTGTGTGTGTGTGTGTGTGTGTGTGTGTGTGTGTGTGTGGAGGCAATGCTGCTTGTGCTAACACATCCTGCATTTGGGCAGCACAAAGCAGGACATAATAATATATAACTATATAGTAATTGTCATTACTGTGCTATGGAGTCCACATGCATAGACACCTCTCACATGCATAAAAAGAGAGAAGAAGATGTATAGGAAAGTAAGGAAAAGAGAAAATCAGCAAGTATAGGAGATGTTAGGTTGGGGGAGGCAGGGAATCCTTAATTTTGCGGGGATAGGGTCCTGTTTATTTATACAATAAGACAGATGGATGGGAATGTTAACAGGAAAATGGGAAGGGAAGAGGAGGAGCATAGGTCAGTATGAAGGAGCAGAGATAAACACAAAACACGACAGAGAGACAGGTGGATATAGACACAACAGGGTGCAGAGACACTGGATAGATAACAACACACAAGGAGCAGATATATGGTGGTGGGGAAGGCTGATAAACATTTGGGTTTTCAAGGATGTTCTTGATTTTGGCTCAGGATGCTCTGTCACTCCAAAATGTTTTCGGTTTGTGACACAACACTGATGGTTACAGTAAGTCAGGCTTAGCATTACAAGTAAAGACTTCTTACTTTTCAGAAAAGGAATGGTAAAACAGATCTTTTTATATCAGTGTTCTGGCTGAACAGTATCAATGTTTAAAGTGTACCTTCATTTTGGGACTTTGTCCATGGTTATTTTTGGCTTTGTGCCTGATTCTTGATGAAACAGGTTAAGAACCAGCAATAGCTTTGAAAGCTGTAGAAGCTTTTAGACATTTTGCACTGCCACACTTTTTATTTTTAAACTACTTTTGTTATGTGTTCTTGAAATGGACTCAAGAAATTAATTTCCTCAGGTTGTCAGATCACTGTCACAGTTATGAGGACACCTGGTGCCTCCACAAGCATGTTACTGTTTCAGCTAGTAGCTGCAGAGATGTACACCTCCTCACCATGGCTGAACATATCTCTCTTACCCCACAGACTGCAGCCTAAAGGAAGCTATTCCTTCCAATTCAGCCATGACTATGGATGCTTCACCCCCACCTACAGGACGTGAAGAAAGACCTATCTTTCTAGTCTGAATGGCAGACAATCTATCCAGTCAGTGACCTGCATCATGCTGCCATAGATAAAAGATCCATTTTTCCCAGTCTAATCCCACCCTAACCCCTTCCTCTGGTGGTGATGTCGGCACTGCATCATGCAAGGAATGCAGTGCCTTCCTGGCATGCACACACATGCACACATCTGGGAAGGCACTGCATGCGAGCATGCACACGTCTGGGAAGGACCTGTATTCCCAGATGTGTGCATGCTTGCACATACATGCTCCTATGGGTTATCATCATCATCACTAGGATGAGGTTCCAAGCCTCTGTTCCCAGTCATAGGCTTTTGTGCAAATCTCCACTTGCACTGGAGCATAGCCGAACTGGGAAACACCTCCCCCCACCCCAGAGCATAGGTGAGGTGATCCTGCCACTTACTCCCATCCCCCCATGTCAGCTGTAACAGGCACTATAACTGTACTTGATCCATCTATGCTGAATATAATGGATTTAAATTTAATATTACTTGAGTTTTGTGTAAATAATAAACCGGCTCAGCTCCCCAGACACTGCAAACTTTAATAGACCAAAAGAGCGAAAAAACACATAATAATTCTGTACATATGAACAGATAACTTAGCGATTTAACCCACATACATAGTCAGGCATCATCAGAGTAAAAGAGCCCTTCATCTTTGTTACATTTAAAGCTATTAGTTACAGACACACCCCTCTAGGCAACCAACTCCAGCCAAAAAGCAATTTGTAAATTAAAGTCACAGTAAAACATCATAGGTTCATAGGTTCATAGATTAGAACATCACTCCTATGCTTTTTAGAAAGCACAGTAACTTATAACTAGACAAAATGTTGTTCAACTTAAAACACAAATATTTAAAAAAATCTCTATATAGACATATTTGTATAAAAGTAGTAAATAAAAATAGTAAATAAAAAATAATAATAATATAATACTTAACATTCTTCAAACAAATGTAGATTTGTACTTTAAAATACTAGAGACTGAGATGTGATCATTAATGCCTGGAGGTCTAGATGCATCCAGCCTCAACTGCCAGATCATCTCAAGTAAAACTTTTAAATCACCTCCTTTGTCATTAAATGGAATTCTGCCTATTACAAAAAACAGAAATCTCTTAAAATGAGGGCAACTCAGACTGTGCATATACAAGGCATTGTTACTTCTTTTGTTCCTGATGTCTCTTAGGTGTTCCAGGATTCTGAGCCTTAACTTTCTTGTTGTTTTCCCCAACATAGAAAGTAGAACAGCTCAAACATGTAGAGATGTACACTACCATCTTAGTGTTACAGTTACAGAATCCAGGACACCTAATAGTTTTATAGAAGCCTTGAACTGCCACATAAGGGCCATTATTAATAAACTTACATATACTACAAACTCCACATTTACTCATTTTGAAGCTCTTGTATGTCTCAATGTTAGGTTCAGCTTCCATCAATTCTTTAAGGTTCATACCTCTACTATATGTAAAAGTTGGGGTGTTACCTATAATACTTATTGTATCACTGTCAAAAGAACTCTGCCAAGTGTCCTTAATAATTCTAATAATTTGTCCTGCCTGCCGATTATATGGAAAAATCATAGCCCGTTTTTTGTGTTGTGCATGGGACTCTGAAGCCAAGTCATTCCCCTCCTGGAATTTCTTCATTAAACCCCCATGCAAAATAGGTTTAAAAGATGTAATTCTCTTAGTTTCTATTTCTTTTCTAACTCTGGACAAAATTTCTTGTGGATAACCCCTTTCTGTAAACATAGCAGTCAAGCTGGTCAGCTCAATGTTTAGCCGTTCATCCTCACTAATTAGCCTGGATAATCTGACCATTTGGCCTTTGACCAAGTTCTTCTTGATATAGTGGGGATGGCAACTCTGAAAATGCAAGAAACTATTAGAATAAGTTTTCTTGCGATATATACTCGAATTTAGGCTAACAGCATGCATGTTTTTGTATAACAATTATTTACAAGTTTATGGTCTTACATTGTGTCAGCTGATAGATTACTTGAGTTTCATCTGCATCATTTTTATCATACCACCACCTCGGGGGTTGAATGGACCTGAGAATGGAAGTAGTTGAAATTGTTAATGTTAATAAACATTGAGGGTTGCAACTGGATGCATAACTTAGATATTGTTGTCCTATTGGAAGTCTTGGTAAGAAGATGGATGATAATTAGCTATCCTTGATAAAATGAGGGGTGTTATGACATGTTAGCTATCATGCTGATGTTGCTGAATTATGATTCGACAAATATGTGGAGCAGTGCATTGTTTTAACAATACAAAAATGAGCTGATTTACCTGATACTATTGCTAAATAACAGCTAGCATTATGCTGATCTATTTGTACCTAATAAGATGCTGCAGAATAGCAAACTAGGCATCTATGTTTGTTGTGCAGTTTGGGATACTGGAACTCAAGTGATGGAGAAGGATGCACTAGAAACATGTAGTGGGTATACCTCCAACTAAATTGGTCTATTAATAACACACAAGAGGTCCCAGATAATGGATAAGAGCTGGCAGCCCTGAAATACAACACTGTTAGAATACAGTCTCAGTTTCCAAGCCTAGCCTTACCCTGCAGATACAGGCGCTTCCCACTTTAGTAAAGGTTGTCATAGATGGCATCCTATAGACAAAGTCAAACCGAGCAAATAGGTTTTGGGTCTCAGAAAGTGTCTAAGGCACTTACAGAGGATAAGAACTTCTTTTAGGGAGTGGAGCATGTGTCTGCACCAAGGTGTGGAGCTACAGATGTTTCATCCCTCCTAAGCCATCCTCCCTCCCTAAGCTAAGTCTCCTTACATACTAACCTAATCTCCACCTTACCCTAAATAGCCAACCAGATTACAAATCAAAGGTACCAGAACCTGTCAGAGATTTGGAATGCATGGTGAGGTTTAAAAAGGCCCTTGTGATTGTTAGTCTAGTAAACACCTGTGAACTAGGAACCTATGAACAAAGATGTAATATCTTCTCTACAAGTGATTTTGGCTTCACATTGGACCTCGTGTAACAATCATCTCCTTTTCCTAATATATTCATGCATTAGCTGTGCTATCTCAGTGTACCAGACCAACATCACCAGTCACTAATTTTTAGACCTTACTTTCTTCACTTCGTCTCACCTCCCTACTATCTATATTTCCTTATCTTACTTCACTGGTCTATTTCTCTCTCTCTTTCCCTCTGTCTCTGTTTCTTTTTGTTTGATGGGTTTATTGCAAGGACAATGATAATTCCCACAAAAAGGATTTAAACTTCATCAAGTTAACTCCAATCATAACAATCTCTCTACCTCAGGCAGGAAATAGGGTAAGTCTTAGGCCTGTGCACTGTTATGGAGGCGTATGCCCACACTTGAAAACTAGTGATGAAAACGTGATACATCATGACATCATTGATCTCTGCCGAATTAACCAAGATGGCTTGAAGTTACATATTAATGCCCATACTGTATCTCTCAACTGTCAGATTTTCGCAAAATTCCAAATCGTTGGCTCATATTTGTGGTCAATTCCTCATAAAATTTGTGGTTTTCTGAGACAGCACTGAGGATTGAAGTCATGAAGTAATATATACATTTGAGTTTCAGATTTTATATCCTTCAGAAAATGCATACTAACATAAAACCTGTTATTCTAGTAACTTTCCAAGTTTATATGAGTAATATTTAAAATCTATCCCTGTTTTTAGGCCTTTGTCCCCCCATTAATTTTGGCTTTGTTCAAATTTCTTACAATTAAGAGGTATGCCATAGCCTTTGTAATAAACTCAGCCTATTTCAAAGCTCAATATGCCCATGGAAACCAAATGCAATAGTTGTGCTTGAAACCTGGCTTAGAACATCAATCAAAGATTTTGAGATTTTGATTTCAGGTTATGGTATCTGTAGATACATACGAACCATAGCAATAAGGTGTTGGGGAAGTTGCATTTATATACACCAGTAACATAATATGCACAGACTACATCTACAGCTCTCATCTGTCAGAGTAACACAGTTGTTTTCTCTGTCAAAATAATTAAATAAGGTCAAAAACTTGACATGTAGTTGCATTTTAATAGCACCTGACTCACAAAAAATACCACTGAGAATGCACTTTCCTGGCAGCTGGCAGTATCAAGGAAGAGGCAGCCCGGTGGTTTGTTGATGTCTGTTTTAAAGTGCCGCATACATTTCACATATATTTCATTGAATTCTGATGTTGTCAGTGTCTCAATACATAGAACGTTGTTTTGTCTCCGGTGCTGGAATGGGATCTTTAAAGTAGTGTGACTTAGAAGTGGAAAGATGAGTTTATTTTTTTTTATACAATTTCAGTTTTCTTTGAGTTTAAGTAACCTTGAAGGTAGCGTATATGAAGATTAGTAGTATGGGGCAGAGATCCCAATGTTAGGGTATAGAGGGGCACAAAACTAAAATAAAATGATTCTAAAATATTTTGTGATTTTATAAATTACCATATATTAAGGTGGTGTTTTGGAGAAGTTTACTTGCTTCTGTTACAATGTTTTGTGTCTTGACTAATGAGGAAATAGTATTTTATTGTGTATTCCCAGGATGAATTATTCTTAATTGTTGACCTTAAAGTAATTTGAGCAATGTTTCTATATATATCACAGCATGTGATACGTCAGGTGCCACAATGTATTTTCCAGCTTACCCATCCTTACGTTTTGGGCTGTTTTTTAATAAAAAGCTTAATAAACTTTTTATTAAATCACGGCCCAAACATTTATCTTTTCCAGTTGTTACTTTACCATAGGGTAGCATTCTATGTCCATAGACTTTAATGAGGCACCTTCCTGCATGTGCTGTGGTGCACCCATTAAAGTCTATGAATACAACAGATGCTTTGCTAGTGCCTACATCACTGAGGTTAAACTTTGTTTTTTCTCAGTGATGTCAGTGCAAGGAAACCACACATTTTAAACTAACTTCATATAGGAATGGGATGACTAAAATGTTTTCTGATAAGAGAAAGTGCTGTTCAAGAGTTTACGTACTGCATGTTGTAGTGCTAAAGTATGTTTAAAAACATTGGTAAATCACTTTAATATAGGCTGGCTACACTCAGATGACATGTAGTCCTATCCCCCTGCTCAACTCTTCGAGTTTGCAAAACTTGAATTAATAATACTACTAACAGATAAGGTTACAAAGAGTGAAAGAATTCCAGACTAGATAATTGGGTTTATTTCAACAATGTCATAACAACTGGTGCAGTATTGAACTGCTACTGTGCTCACCATTCTAGTTTTCTGATCTGATCAAAATGAAAGGCGGAAATTTTATATGCCTGTCTATTTAGATATTTAATTGTTGATGTCTTGTTAACTGTGTTGGCCATTGGGTTATGGCTCATTGTCATTGAAGGCTTGTTAAGAAAACCTCCGCTCTCTCCATGGTGAAATACCTTAAACTCAGTTGAGCAGGTTTGTTTTATATAGATAGAGAGAGATAGAAATTCAGTAGAGCACGTGTTATATATGTGTGTGTATGAATTACAGGATCATAGGAGTTATAAGACAGCTGAACCTTGAGGCCATTTCTTGCCATGCCAGTGGCCAACCTTAGGCCTTCAGAGTTGTGTACGGTTAATTGTTGCTTGACTAATTTTATATCATTGCTGGCTGACATCAGAGTTGTGCACTGTTATTTTGCTTCACTGTAAAGTTTTTCAGATCTCTGCTGAAGGTGTTCCCCAACCCAGCCTCCCTATTCCTGTCTTGTTGTTTAAATTTGGAGGCTTTTGCAGTCGCCCGCCCCCACTGTAGATTTGATCTGGGACTCTTCCCCCCCAGTCCCATCTCTCTACCTCATTCTACCTAATAGACTCCTTCTGCACTTGTTTTTAGTCATTTTTAATTTAATTGCATTTTTTTAAACTGTTTGGTCTAACATTGCTACATACTCAAGTGTGCTAGCTTGCACTGCATTTGAATTGTTTTTACTGCTGTTTTAGCTACTTTTCTGTATAAAAAATATCTAAGCCTGTTTCCTACCTTTCCTGTAACTAGTGTAGTCCAGATTCAGATTTGCTGTATCCAGGACTGTATGTAAGCTTCTGAGCCCCCCAATCTTTCTGTGTTGGAGGGAAGCCTTATAGCTTATCAGTGGGCGTGGTAAGCACTAGGTAACCTATCTACCACATAAGGAGTGGTTCTGATCCAGAAATTGTAGTTATTGGCCGTTTGGGCAGTTTTTCCATCTCTCTCAACTTTCTGATTTAAAAGCCCACATTTGCACTTGTTTCCCCCCTTTCCTGTAACTAGTTTAGTCCAGATACAAATTCTTAGTTTTAGCACTTGAATTTGCTTATTCGTGATCAGCACTTGTTCAGAACTTCTTGTAAGCACTAAATAACCAGCTAATTACTACAGCACTCAACCTTCCTCATTACCTAGAGGAAAACAGTTTTGGTACTTAATTTCCTCACTTGCTTAGAGAAAAACAGCTGTTGTACTCACTTTCCTCACTTATCTAGAGGAAAATATTTTTTTATTCAGGCATGTCCAAGGGTCAGCTCCCAGTGTTCTGTCCTGTCTATCTGATGAATATGGGCATCTTGGGGCAATGTAGAAATTGCCTCATGTACACAGACAACCCTCTCTTCCTACCACCCAACACTACAACCTGTGAGAGATGTACTTATCTAGCCAAACTGGAGGTAAAGCTCTTTCCAACCAAGACTGAACTTGACAGTCAAGAGGAGAAGGTAAACACTTGCACCACACCACACTCATCACATAGTCTCACTAAATCTTTTATTTTTCTTCTTTCGGCTTTTCCCGGTTAAGGGTCACCACAGCAGAACTCTGGTCCGCTAATGATTAGATAGTCTCACTAAATCTACACCACCAAAATCCACACAAAGAAACACAAAAACATTCGCGGAGGCTCTCAATAATAATATGCTCAAGCAACAGAGACCTCCAAAGCAAAAATGCAAGCAACCTCCACCCCAACACAACCCAAATGACACATAGCCTGCAGACTTAGTGTGCCACTCAACCACAGCCAATAAGGCAAAACAACATACCCAACACACTAGTCATAGGTGACTCTATAGTCAGGCACACTGATGTCCCACTCACCAGGCTAAACAACGAGAATGTTACTGTCAGCTGCCTGTCGGGTGCCAGGATCCGCCACATAACCCACACAGTCAGGTCACTCCACAACAAGTACAAATATGACTCTGTCATTGTCCATGTTGGTGTGAATGACCTGAGAAGTACCTCCCTAGACTACATGAAAAGAGACATGGAAGAGCTCTCTAATCTTGTAGCCCAAGCAGGTATGACCCTAGCCCTGAGTAGCATTCTGCCATCATCCAGAATGATACTGCAGTACAAGGACAAAATGATTGACTTCAACAATTGGCTAAGCTTCTGGTGTCATTCTAAAGGGATCCAGTATCTGTCTGCCTGGGATGACACGGTCAACAGACCATGATGCTTTGCCAGAGATGGCCTGCACCTGTCACCCCTGGGATTCTGGATACTGGCTAACGTTCTTGCCGCCCCATAGTGCCTTTTTTAGGCAAGGTTCAAATGGCAAATTCACCACCATAACAGGAACAGGCAAACAAAAACTGAGGGTGATGCTACTCAATGCTAGAAGTCTAAATTTCAAAATGCACTCACTTGAGGCACTCCTTAAAATGGAGAACATTGATATCTGTGCAGTGATTGAGACCTGGTTCAAGGCTCCAGAGAGCACCCCTGCACTACCAGGCTATAACTCATATCACACTTTTCGGCCATGTAACCTTGACTGGAACACCAAAGGCAGAGGTGTGTCCATATTAATTAAGGATATCCACACCTCCAGGCTAGCTGCTCAGCATAATGCAGCCAAGGTTATCCAAGTGCAACTAACTCTGGGAAAAACTGCAATCTAAATTGTAGCTTGCTACAGATCCCCCACCATGCCCCAGGATTCCCACTCCTTTTTTCTTTATGTACTGGAAAATAATAGGGTTCAACCAAACACCCTAATAATGGGCAATTTCATCTACCCCACCATTAGCTGGGAAAACTACTCATGTATCAACTCCTTTGCTCAATGCTTTCTGGAATTCATAAACTCCAATGCCCTGGATCAACTTATCCACACCCCACCAGGGGCAACAATATCCTAGATCTAGACATTACCAACATGAGTAACTGGTGTTCCACACCTGAAGTCAGCGCCTGATTGGTCCGATCCAACCATAAGCTAATTACCCTAGATAGCCACATCCTGCCCCCATCCCCCATTAAGGAAACCACGGTAAAAAATTTCTCCAAAGCCAGCTTCATGCTTCTTAACACAGAAGTGGTGAACTTCATGACACCCATGCAGATGGACTATGCAGTTACAACTACTGAATCCTACACAATTGCACTTTACAAGCACTTACACGAGTGCATGGATTGTGCTTTCCCAAACAGAACCAAGACTCTATCCTCCAAAAAAAGGAAGCCAATCTGGTGGTCCCCTGCCATAAAGAAACTGTAAAACAGAAGGAAGAAACTGCTGCAAAAAAGATTAAAATCTCATGAGTGGAGGAGCTCCCTGGTCAGCCTCAGTAAGAAGCTGCGATCCCTGATAAAATCCTCCAAAGCTAGTTACGAAAACAAAATCACCACTGATTCTAAAGACACCACAAAGCATTCTATAGCTATGTCAAGAATCTCAATGGCAACACTCAGATCTGCTCTGAGTTACAGCACAATGGCACTAAATATACAGAACCAACTGATATTGCCAACATCCTGGCAGATAGGTTCAGTGCTAACTTTACCACCCCCTCACCCCCTAAAGAGCCCATCTCTATACCGGAAGAATGCAAAGTTCCTGTAATCACGGCTGCACAGGTAAAAAACACACTCTCCAAAGCCATGAACACAGCATCCATGGGACCAGACAACATCCCAGGCTGCATTCTACACAAACTACAGAACGAACTGGTACCCCACCTAAGTGCCATGTTCAATCATACCCTCACCTCAGCCTTTGTGCCCGCTGAATGGCGCACAGTGATGATTATCCCACTCTACAAGGGGGGAGCCACCACGCACCCTGGGAACTACCGCCCCATTAGCCTGACGAGCCTGGTCTGCAAGGCCATAGAACGTATTATCATGGAACTTATAAACAAAGACATTGGTAATCTCCAAACTCTGGACCCCTCCCAGTTCGGGTTTGTAAAAGGCAGATCATGTCTCCTAAACCTGATAGACTTCTTTGAAGCAGTCACCAAAGCCATAGACGAGGGTAAGATAGTTCACACAGCCTATCTAGATCTTGCCAAGGCTTTGAACACCATCCCCCACTCTGGAATTATAGATAAACTCACTAAACTAGGTATAAATCCCTATGTCGCAAGATGGGTTGCCAACTGGCTCACTGACATAACCCACACTGTGAAAGTAGCAGACTCCAAATCCAACTTCAGACCAGTGACAAGTGGAGTACCACAGGGTTCAGTCCTGGGTCCTCTCCTGTTTGGTATCTACTTCTCTGAAATACAGGCTATCACAGAAGGTCTTTGGCTAACAAAGTTTGCAGATGACTGCAAACTAGGAGCCATAATCGAAACTCCTAACGATGTGAACATCCTACAAAAGGGCCTCACTGAGACAGATGCCTGGTGTCAAAGCCATGGCCTCAAGCTCAATGCCAAAAAGTGCATTGTCATCCTCTTTTTTAAAAACTCTGTACCCATGAACTACAACATAGGCAGTAGGATACTCAACACCGAAAGTGTGATAAGAGACCTTGATACACAGGTGGACAGTAGTCTCTCCTTTAATAATCACATCGCCACAGTGGTCAGGAAATTCTTCTACATGGCACACCTCATCACAAAAGGTTTCTCATCCAGAAAAAAAAAGGTCATTGTTCCCCTCTACTCATCACTCATTAGACCCATTATAGAGTACAATGGCCCTTTTGGTATGTACCTCACAAGACATCTACAACAACTGGAAAGGCTGCAGAAATACCTCACAAAGAGGATTACCAACCTCAAACAGATGCTCTACACAGACCGTCTCAAAAAACACCAGCTTTACTCCGTCGCATATCGCCTACTCAGAGGTGATCTCTGCCTAACATACAAAGCTATGTCAAACCCAGAGCTGTTGGACATGCTCCACTTAAAGAAATCCCAATCACTCCGAGCTACACGCTCTAGGGACCTAAACCTTGTCACCACAATACACAGAACATGCCGGAGGGATAGATTCCTGTCCCAGAGACTTCCCATACTCTGGAATAAACTACCTATCCATATCAAACAAAGCTCCTCATTAGCACTTTTCAAGAAAAATCTTGATGATTGGATGGGAAATAGGAAATTTACCCAGGGGATCACTTCTGTGGCTCTGTTCAACAGTGGAACAGGAAAATAATTTTCTTGGATGGCAAAAGCCAGGGTACCTTTTTGGGTGGGCTTGTATAGGCCCTAGGGCCAATAGCCTGGTACCTACCTATAAACCTATGAATCTATGAACCTTGTCGCTCATTTCAAGAATGGCCAGGCCAGTCAAACTGGGGGGTAAATTTATGAACAGCCATTCAGTTGTCCAGTTCATTTTTAAAGACAGAAAATGCGTCACTCATACTGATCCAGTTGTCCAGCTCCTTTATAAAGACAATGTGTCACACTGTTTAACTTGAATAGGGAATTTATTCTAGATATGGGATAGAAGGTACGTGACACATCTTTTTGAAAATGTGGAAACTGATGCATGTATTTTTGCAGATGTTTTTAACATATTTCAATCCACATACGATTCGATTCCTTCATGATATTTTTATAATTTGGCAACAAAATGTTGGCACTTTGCCTCTTTTTATAGAGTACATTAATTTGACTACTATTTTTTTAAAAGTTTACATTACATTATTCTTTTCATGAGATTAATTATCTTGCTGCTACAGTCGTTAAAAATTTAAGTGAGTGGTGTTTAGACAGTGTCATTTATCTAACCCTGCATTTTCTAATGCGTATTTAGACTACCATAGCTACCATTCCTGTTTTCAAAAGGGGGAGGGGTAATACCTCTTGACATCTTATAGCAAAAAATCTGGACAAAGCCATAAATAATGGGTGACAAAGGCCAAAAAATAGGGACAATTTTTGAATATTGCTCTTACAACCTTAGAAAGTAGATAGAATAATCAGATTTACATTGGCATGAATTTTCTGAAGGGAATGAAGTCTGAGAGTCAAATGTCTGTCATTATTTTCTGACTGAAATCTTCAATGATTTGCCAATAATTTGCTAAAAAAGCCACAATTTTATAAAAAAACAGACCAAAAATGTTAGACAAAAATCTGGACATTCTGCGAAAATCTGTACAGTTGAAAGGTATGGAGGTTGGTTAATGGCCTGTTTGTAAAGAGTATCAAGTATGACCTCCTCTGACAGTACATATGAATGAGACGCTGGTAAGGCTGAGGCAATTTTTTTGATAGAGGTTAACCACCAGAACTTGTAAGCAAGGCTAAGGCACAGGTATTAGCTGAACCTGGTGGAAGATTCCAGCCCATTCTGTCAGAGGGGACTGTGTATGTGGTCAGAAAAGTGGGCAAGACTGACACAATTTGATGAAAGATTAACCAAATCTTCGATATTGGCGTTCTCGCACCATAGAGTCTCTGTTAAGAACATTATTGCCAAAAACTGGAGAACTACTGCAGCAAGGCATCTGCATCTTAGTAGTAAATAGCACTGATGTTCATTTTGTTTACAAAAAAGGCAAAATAATCTTGGGATTGTGATGGAAAATGGTAAATCAGTACAAAGTGGTATTGGTGTCAGCATGACAAAATATGGTTGCTGCAAAAGATGTGCATATATTCTTGAAGCAAAGGAAGCGACCCTGGCAAACCAGTTGAAAACTGAGAATTTAATTCTTCTTCCCCATTCAAACATTCCATTTTTGTGATAATTTCACTAAATTTAAATCTTTTCTCATAGAAAAATGCCGGCAGTCAGTGAGGGGTGGTGACAGGAAAACAATGATAAAATAGCACAAACTTTTTTGGCAGATTAGATGTAATGCATCCATTCCCCAGGACTAAATGGCAGCCTGTCTGTTAATAGTTTATTGAAATTTAAGGCTGCTGAATTATAAATGTATTAGTAGACTTTACTGATGTATTTATGTATGTTGTATTTACAAATAGGGCTTCTACTTTCTATGCTTATAACAAGTGCATTTTTTAATGTTTTTACACCTGTGGTTAATGTTATAGATATGTCTTCACTATGTGTTTTACTCTGAATGTGTTTTACTCTGAATGTTGCCTTAGTTTATAAGATTTTTTCTTGTTGATTTTAATTCATCTTTCATTCATTGTTTTAAGTATTCATTTGAAGTATTTGTTTTATATATGTATGAGCTATATATAGGAAGTGAACTCTACGGATAAATCATGTAATCTCAGCTCTCTTTATTTATTGACTAGGATGTTCTGGATGGTAGTTTGTCTGATGAATAGGTTCATAGGTTCATAGGTGTTTAAGGCTAACAACCACAAGGGCCTTTTTAAGCCTAGCCATGCATCCCAAATCTGTGATGAGTTCTGATACCCTTGATAAGTGTAAGCAGGGGCCTGGGAGATGAAACATTTACAAGCAGGGGCCGGAGAGATGAACCATTTACAGGTTGCCTGTGTACATTAGAGACTTGGGTGCTAAACCAGGGATGAACTTCCTGTTCCCCATCCAGTTGTCTCTGCTTCACATGGATGGGGAGCCTGTTCCATAGATGGGGTAATCTCTGGGATACATATCTATCTCTCCAGCAGGACCTATTTATATCACAGGCATGGTTTAAGTCTTTAGAACAGGTATTTCTGGTACTGTTTGTTTTGCGGATATGCAGGAGGGTCATCAGAGTGGGGTCTGACAATGCCCTGTATGTCAGGCATAGATCTCCCTTCAAAAGCCTGTAGAAGACAGAATACAGGGATAGGGCCTTGAGGTGGTCTGCATAGGACATATTACTTATGCCCTGTATTCTTTTAGTGAGGAACCTCTATGTACATTCCTGTTGTTAGATATGCCTGGTTAGGTACATACCAAAGGGGCATTGTACTCATTGATAGGTCTGATGAATGCTGAATACAGTGGAACAATGACTTCCTTGGACTTAGATGCCATACCTTTGTTTATAAGTTACGCAACATAGAATGATTTCCTTACCACTGTACATGATGGTCAATGGCTAGATTACTGTCTATGTGTGTCCCTAAGTCCCTGACTACTGGATCAGCTCTAAGGGGTGTGTTGTCAATATGATAGTTACCAGGGATGGATGACTTCCCAAAGGATACTGTTATGCATTTCTTGGCATTTAGTTTTAGTTCATGACACTGACACCAGTTGTTTGTCTGTGTCAGCCCCTCCTGGAGAACATTTGTGTCAGTGTGAGATTCAAATTTAGTCAGCCAGAGACCACTGACATTGGTCTTGAATTCTGAGAAGTAAATGCCAAAAAGGAGTGGTCCAAGGACTGATCCTTGAGGAACTCCACTTGTGACTGGCCTCTTTGTAGAGGTGGACTCCCCAGTTCTAACTTCCTGGGTCCTGTCTGTGAGCCAGTTGGCTATCCACTGGGTGACATACAGGTTTGTACCTAATCTCTTGAGTTTGACAACAATGCCCAAGTAGTATATTGTGTCAAATGACTTGGCCAGGTCAAGGTAGGCAGTGTGAATGATTTTGCCCCATCCATTGCTTTGGTGACCTTCTCAATGAAGTCCACCAAGTCAAGTAGGCACAATCTGCCCTTTACAAAACCATACTGGGTTGGGTCCAGTGTCTGGAGGTTTACTATATCTCTATTGATCATCTCCATAATAATTCTTTCCATGGCTTTACATATAAAACTAGTGAGACTTATGGGTCTGTAGTTTCCAAGGTCTGTAGATAGCCCACCTTTGTGCAGAGGGATGACTGTTACCCTTCTCCGTTCATGAGGCATGAAGCCTGTTTGGAGGCTACAGTTAAATAATAATTCCAGAGGCCCTGATAGGTCATGTTTCATGCTATTTAGAAGGCATCCTGGGATATTGTCTGGGACTATTGATACAATGTTCTTGGTCTTAGAGAGAGCATTAAGGACCTGTTCCCTAGTGATAGTAGGGAGAGTTATATTTAATGATATTCCCTGAGGGAAGGTTGAGGGGGAGAGAGGAGTAACGCTGGAGCTGAATTTATCAGCCAGGAGGTTTGCTATATCTTCTGGCTCAGTATAGGTGTCTCCATTTACAATGAGCTCTGCACACAATTGTGTATTGCCTTTGAGGTTGCAGACATAGCTAAAGAATGCTTTATGGATGTCCTTGGCCTGGGAGGCCAAACTTACCTCAAATTTGGTTTTGGTAGACTTTATTTGTCCTCTGAGTTGTTTGTTTAGTTCAATGAGAGTGATTTTATCCTGCTGGGTGCTGCGCCTCCTAATTTTTGCCATTATTTTCTTTCTCCTGTTATACATCCGATTAATTTTGTGATTCCACCAGGGTGGCTTGTTTTTGTTAGTTCTGTACTTCTTTCTGGTGGGTACAGCTGCCTCTATACAGCTATTAACATGCTTGTAAAGGGTTTCTGTGAACAGTTCTGCATAGGCAGAAGTGCTCTCAGGGTTTATAGGGGCTTGACATTTTGTCAGGTTCTCACTTAATAGCAGGAGGTTAGCCTTAGAACAGTTCCTGAAGTCTCATGATAACTGGGATGAAAACACAATAAACTTGCACTACCTCTTGCAACATTCATAATGCGTTTTGTTTGGGTTTTTAGACTTTCTACATGTTAATTTGTGTATTTTGTGTCATCCGTGAACTTTGTTAATGAAAGATAAGTGAAGATATGAGAAGTAGATGCCAAATAACAGAGGTCTGTCTACCTAACCACATATAAATCAATTTGGTGTTCCTTCAACTTGCTTATTATATTTGCATGTGGTATGGTACTGAATGCCTTGGCAAGTTCAAGATACATTATGTGGGCAGCTTGTCCACAGTCTACATCCTGAGGAACCCTCTCAAAGAAGTTTGTAAGTTTCATTAGAATGGATCTTCCTTTGACAAAGTCAAACTGCTGGGAGTTGAGACTGATAAGATTTTTGATATCATGGTTAATTAGGTTACTTTGGGCACATTCCATAGTTTTACATATAAGACTCATTAGGCTGATGGGTCCATAATTCCCAGGGTCTGCGGTGGGGCCACCTTTGTAGAGTGGCATCACAACAGCTGTGCACTACTCCCATGGGAGAAAGTCAGTAGCTTGTCTCAGGTTGAAGAGTGGGCCTGCTAATGCCTGCTTAGTAATATTAAGTAGACAACTAGATTTGTTATCAGGCCCAATGGCTGGGCATTCTTTGTTTTGAAGAGTAGCTTCATTACATGTCATTGGTAATGGTGGCTTGATTGCATCAGAGATAAGTGGGTTTGGAACAGACATCTCTGGTGTGAAGTTGGCACAGAATTCGTTACCCAGTATGCTGGCAGTATCCATTGGACTGGAGTACTTAGTACAATTATAAATAAACTTGGAGTAAATGCTGGATGTTATTTCTTATTTTTCTGATACAACTAAAGAAGGATTTTCAGTTGTTTTTGGCTTCTGTAGCTAGTCTGAGTTCATGGGATGATTCTGTTTTTCTTACGCCCTTTTAGTTTCTTATCCAGCTGTTTGATATTCTCCTTAAATTGGGGATTATTTGTTCTGCTATATAGCTTCCTTTTATTACATAACTTATTGATGCTTGAAGACCACCACAATGGATTGTTTTAGACCTCCCCATTTGCTTGGATGTAGTTGGGATCTCAATTTAATACATTTATACAGGTATGAGTAGAACATTTCTGTGTAACTGTTTGCATTACACTTAAATATGGGAGACCTCAGCATAGAATTGCCGGAGATTTGTACATTTGATGTCCCTGAGTTCTGTGTTATTTGTTTATTATTGTTCGGAGACTCTGATGAAGAAGATAACAATTTTGGTGTCTGATTTGATAAGTGAGGGGATACATTGGGGGTGGTACATACAGATGCTAAGTTTGTTAAGAACAGGTCAAGTATATTCTATTCTCTTGTTGGCTCTTTAACAATCTGGTCCTGGGAGTTCTTGTTTATAAAATCTAAGAATTTTTGAGCATATCCTTTGTTGGTGCCTGGTTAATCCCTGGGTGGATAAAATCACCTAAGATAACAGCATTCCTACATATGGGGAGTTCATCCAGAATATTTAGGAATGTTGTATGATTCTCTGGAGACATGGTGGGAGTTTTCTATCATGCTGTGAACTGATAGCTGATCTTGTTTTGCTGATTTGAATTTCTTAAGCTACTGTTGTGGATCTCTAGGTATCTCTGTCAAGGTAATGTGGCCTCTAACAAATATGGGTACACCGCAACAGTTTCCATCAGGTCTAAACAAGTGGTAAGCAAAAAATCCAGGTATTGAGGGAGTGCTCTCTGGTCGTGTAAATCAGGTCTCTGTAACAACACATACATGGACGTGCTCCAACTGCAAGGGGACACATACTGGACCCCCCCCCCCCGAATGCCTCCAAGTGTTTAGCCATTTGTTGAAGCCAATCATTTTGTCTTTCTATCTCATCATCATTTTTGTGATGGAAGGATTCCACTCAGTATTAGGGTTTTTCTTGCATTTGTGACATGCAATGAGAGCTCTTTTGTTTCTCTCTCTTCATATCCAATAGGGTTCTGTGTGCCAGGTCATTTACCCAACATCTGCATAAAATTCCTGACTGAACAGTAGTTCCTTTCCTTGCTCTGTTGAGACTTAAAACAAATACTTAGGTAAGTTGTCACGAAGTGCTCAAAAATTGTTTTAACACTCCTTGCAGGTAAAACATGAACACCAAAACTCAAAAACTGCAAAAGCAAGTATACATTTAATACAATAAATGCCCCCATGAAAAAAACAATAAACCTCTAAAGCTGCTAAGGTGGTTCCCGGCAGGATATTTAAAGAAATATTGGATTTTTAAAAGAAAAAATGCCACTTTTAGTCAAAAATTTGAAAAAAAAGTGCCCTAATCTTAAAAAGGACAATGTATTCTTTGTGGAAGGGTTCCTCAATGGGGACTTAAATGCTAGAAATGAAGCTGCAGACCAATTACTGCTTCTGAGACATTCCTTGGTTGTTTCCTGTGAAACAGCCAAGAAAATACTCCAGATTGCTGACTGGCTCCCGATGCTCCCACCATTTGAGCTCATGGTGTTATTTGATTGGCCTTGGCCCCAGACCAATAAGGTACTCACATACCTTCCCACGAGAGTCCCTGGTTCTGTGATTGACCACAGTCCCCACACCTCACTTCCCCCAGTCAACACACCCTCCCATAGCCTGCCACTTTTCCCTTTAGGATGATTGGCCGAAGATAACTGGGCCGTAGCCATGTGATCCTTCCCTCCTCAAGGGACATCGCCCACTGCTTACAGCCACTGATTGGCTAATAAATTGAGATTGTGATTTGTTGGAATGTCTTTGTGGTTTAACCAATGAAATATCATCTGCATTAGCCTTGGAAATGGATGATGCTCGACTTTATGATTCAAATGGTTTATGTTTTAATAAGATTTAAGCAGCACAAACCTTGATATATAAGCACAATATTTTAAGCTCAGTAAAACTTATGTATAGCGCTCAACTGCATGCACTAATGTTCGCAATAAAAGTTAGTTAACCTTATAATATTGAGTTGCTGAGTTTACTTTATTCATCTGAGTTTACTTGATTTAAGATGCCATACATGTTCTGGAATTCATTGAATTAATACTACGGAAATGGAATACTCTTAATAATTTATCTGTTGCCCCAAAGGACTCTGGAAGTTTTTAAACGCCTTTCTATTTTGACAAGTTTTGGTCACTGAATTGAACTTGGATTTAGCATTACTCCCACTTGTTTCTTTATTTTATTCTGTATGTTTAGACAATAAGATAATGCCACTTTGGTTCCTTGGCAAGAAGTAACTATCCATGATGTCACATTTAGCTTATTTCCACCTAATATCCAGTTCAATACTACAAAACTGCTTGCTGCATTGTCTAACAGAAATCAAATCAAGGAAGATTTTGGTATTTGGAATATCATCCTAAGTGACAATAGAAGCACTGCAGGCATCATGACTTCTAAAAGTAATATCATGATAAAGCACATGTAGGCTTCAGTGCTGAAAAGACAACCTGTGAAGAAGGTAATAAAGAGGTTGTTTAGTACTGTCAGCGAATACCATAACTGTATCACCATCTCCAGTAAAAATAACAACTCCTTTGATGTCAGCGTGCATGGGAGTTTTAATGCAAACTTTAACTTCCAGTTGTTTAATAATAAAAATGTTTTCCTGCAGTAATATTTGTGCATTTTGATACAGATAAAGATCAGCTAATGCCTGTTTTTAATGATTTATGCTGACACACTCAAGTTACTCAGTTTTTCTCATAGTTCCTGTTTTTGTGTCCAGTCTATTTTGATTAGTTTGATTGCCCCATTCTGAGCCCAATAAGCTGGCTTACTCCCAGTGTCATGGGTAATATTGGAAACATCTACCCTAGGCAGACTTGAGCTTTCTTTTCAGGTGTACACATTGCTATGTTGTTGCACAAAGCCACTTGCTCAGTATTTAACAATATTGGATGAATGGTGTCTGGTTGTCACCTCTGAAGCAGTTTGGTACAATCATTGCTCAGTATATAGTTCATATTCAGCAGTGGAGACCCCTGTTGTCCTCATGGCCTTTTGCTTAGTTGGTGCACTGCTTGCATTAAGACTTTTGACCATTCATAAGATACAGAGCCATGTTGCAGAGGAATGAAGCCCTGACTGTGACCCAGATGATGGGGGTTCAATTGGTGGGCCTGATATTGCACAAATGGGCGTGGAAGAGAGAGGAGTGAAGGGGCAGTGCCATCTCACCTGTCTTGGAGGAAAATGGGGTGTGAGTGTGTGCAGCAGCACAAGTGTGAGGTCTGATTTCTGTGGTGGCAACCAAAGAAACAACCAAGCGGTGCCTTGGCATGAGTGGACCAGATATCCTCGTGACATCGACACCCTATGGAAGGGAGGGAGCAGTTCAGCACTGACACACATTGTTCTGGGTGGGCACAGGGAGTAGGGCTTAAAAGCAAAAACTCATAACTACCTCTGATGACTTCCTTAAGGCTGGACCCTCTCAGATGGCCCTCACTGTTGATGATATGGGAGTGAATGGACCAGCTTGACCTAGAGAGGGCCGATGATAGGTTTATAGATCATTATCAGGGGTTAGCATGGAAAAAGTGACTCAAAAACTTTTAGCTATCCATACAGAGTTCCACTGTTTGTAGTTTTTGAACGTGATCTTTCAGCAGTCCATTCATACGCCTAAAGCATACAGCTTGTGAATGGTATGGAATGTCTAGCAGCCTTTGTGCTCCATTTGTTTGTGTCCAGTTTTGCATTTCTGAACCAGTAAAATGAATTATTTAACCACTAGAAATACCATACATTGAGTATGGCACTGGCAGTCCTTTCGTATAGCTTCTTGATTTTTAAGTAGGTAAGGTGAGTAATAAAAGATTAAGTGTCCCCCATGGTCAGACAATACTGCTGATTTTGCCCCAGTGGCAAAGGACTGCTGACATCAACTTGTCCTGATTTACTGCACTTTGACATGACTTAGGTTATAGTAGTTGTCTGAATTTTTGACATGTTTCACATTGATAATAGTTTCATAGGTTCATACTAGGATAAATGCCTTGAAGGATCATTTTAAGTTTAGCCAATAACCCAGGTTCAGAAACAAACCCTGTACCTTATAACTATGTGGCAAAACCTTAACCATTATGCCAAACCCACAACAACTACTTCATAGTTTCATAGTGTGATTCCAAGCTCTCCTGCAACTTCATAGTGGTTTCTTATCCTAGATATCCATATCAGTTATGTGTCCATCTCAGCAGGGATTTTTGTATCATTTTATCCTTATTCCTCTTCATAGTTTGTACAGCTGACATATGGTCTACCTATTGGTTGCACCTTCTTCTGGAATTGATAAGGCAGATGTGTATCCACATGTTCGACTGTAGTGTTACAGCTTTTTACTTTGTCCCAGATCTATTACCAGTCTACAGATCCTCCCTATAAAGGTCTTCCATATATTTTTGATTTATTTTGATGTT